>NC_053418.1:11390000-11510500 GCF_016859285.1 Xiphias gladius | reverse complement strand
ATCCAATTAAATGTACATGCTTTGATCTTTAATAAAGGAAATGATAGAAAATTATACCTAATACATTATTATACAGTAGCCTTTATTGCTCAGAGTGAACCGAAAATGCTTTAAAGCTTTGACGATTTGCTGATTAACCATGAAATTGTTTTTATCATTAAACATGTTTGTCATTATTTCATTTTAATAAATAATCAAATTGACTCAAGAGGTCCTCTAGAGGTATATATTTATAGGGAAATGAGTTTGTGTGTGTTATTAATTCACTCTGGACCATACAAAGCATTAGTAATGAAGACTTACCATTCTTGCTTTATTATTGCTCCTTGTCTCAAGCAGACCATCAGTGTCAGCATATTTTGGTTTTTGTTGAATAAAAGATCTCTCTGACGGTGTTATTTTGCAGTACAAGATATAAAGATTCTCCTTTGGCTGCCTAAGGCATAAAGAGATATCAAAATTAGTTTTCATCTCTGTCGCTTCTCAACTTTAAAGCCATTAGTCCCTGAGAATACTGGGAGTTATACTGTAGGCTTAGGCAATGGAAGGATTGCATATATTTTGCACTTTACCATTTTTTTGAATTAAGCAAAAATTAAGTACAAAGGGAAAGCATCCTAGTAGGGTTACTCAGAGATACAGTACAAGCTAAAGGAATGGGGTTTATATACAGTGTAAGCACTGCATTTTTTTATATATGGATATATGGTTTTATTTTTTTAAATGACTGCAGAAGTAAAATCCTTTTTGGACCATAATTTAAAAAAAAAAATCCAATTTAATGCCAAAGTTAAAGCATAGTAAAGCAAGCATGATGAAAATTAGATACAGATATGAAATTTTAAAATAAGTGATTGCCTCAGTATTCACCCTTTTTTACTGAATGGGACACACCCGGTGGATAAGGTAATTACCAGGTATGTAAAGTGTTTTTAGGTTAAGTGTCATTTTAGTTTAAACACAACTGTAACTGCAGTGTCAAACCTTATTCAATGAATTTCATGACAAAAAATTACAGTAACCTCATCATGAAGACAAAGGAAAAATACAAATATGCGTTTGGCAACTTTACTGGCTATGTGCAGCAAGTTCCATGGAGGTGAACGGTAAAGGAGCATTGCCAAGGCACTGAAGTATAATAAGGGCATTCATGGAGTCGTAGGAGTACAATATAGTGAGTCATAATAAACCTGAAAAAAATATGGTTCACTTGTAAATCTGCCTAGAGCAAGACATCCTCAACTGGAGTGTCCATGGGACAACATCAAAAGTGAGGGAGGTAACCAAGAGTTGATACACAGCAATACAATGCAATTCTGACAATTTATTTGAAGTATTGTATTTTCCAACTATTTCACAGTGATATAGAGCTTTTTCACTGCAGGCATTTTGACTTGTAATAGCAGGAAAAGCACAGGTGTAATTAATAACATCAGTGAAGGCTTACTTCTATTAAGTGTCCCAGTAAGCTATGCCAGTGAGCCTACATGTACTGTACCAGGACATCCTCTAAGTTGAAGGCAACCATCACTAATGTTATGAAATGCACCTATGCTTTTCTGCTATGACATTTAAAAATGTCTGCTGTGACAAGAGTCTATTAAAGACTATGCACACCCACGGTAAACCCAAACAGGTGACTTTCATTATTTTGGCTGATTACACCTCTCAGTACCGAACTGACTTTGTTGCACCTGTTAAGCTGGACAGGCACGGTTCCTTTTTATTCATCTTGTGTTAGCTCAGACTACATGTTACAATCAGCCTCTCTGCATGTCCAGAACCTGCAGCTTAAGCTCACACTGTACAGATCAGTTGACCAGCCACAACGTGGTTGAACATAAACACTGAATCCATAGTCGGTTTTGTCTGTTGACAGTTCCAATAAAATTCATTCAGACAATACATCTGCATTTTCAACGTGCTAGAGAGAGAGAAACATAGTATTAGTTTTCCTTTCATTCTATTACAAATGGAAAGTAAGAAGAAGTAAAAAATAAAATCAAGCTGCATATGGCTGGAAGGTGCAGACAATTTGGTCTCTATGTTCTGCAGTGAAGTTCAGTGTTATATCACAGCGGTCTCAGTCAAGACTACATTTTAGCCACAACATGTAAAATACTACTCTAATAATATTTGAACAAGCTCACTACAGTTTGTAATGGATCTTTTGACAGCAGTCGAACTGTGGAACTGCTCAAACTGCAAGACAGCCAACCAAAAATTCTGACAAGCTAGAAATCCAACTGATCATCTGAAAGTCGTATCATTGATCGTTGAGGTAAATAATCAGAGTTGATGACACCCCCCCCCCTAAAACTGCACTTCAAAAAAACAGCAATCTGGCAGAAATTCTGCCTAATTCTAAAACTAGTTGAGGTTAAAATCGGGCTTAATCCAAACAGCGCCTGGCCAGTTTTAGTGTGAGAAATATTACACTTTTATCATTCTTATTTGTTCATGGAGTCTGGTGAACCCCACATTATCGAGCACAGTTTGGCCCATCTCTAGCCTTAGCAGAGGTCTTATCAGCCAGAATAACATTCTGTGAGGCTGTGCAGGGCCTTTAAGGATTCTGAGATGACTATTGGAGTATTCCGTAACATCTATCGTTAGTCCTGCCTTACTGATTAAGCTGTTTCATGGTGGCATCTTAACAATACTGTAACCTGTGGTTATAAAGAGCAGCCAGATATTAAAACGCAGAGCATGCACCACAAGGAATGCTAGAATCTCTTTAACACTTGCACCTCCGCCAATCTTTGTTAATGTTGCAGCTGTGCAGATCAGATGATGATGCAGCCAAAAATGTGTTAAGTATTTTCATCTGTCAGCTCTTTGAATTTATTGGGAGTTAATTAGTCATAATCAAGTACTGACAATAATCTATCTTTGGTCTGACAATTCACAATTATTAAATTGATTCTAATACATCTTAATTACCAGTGTAAAGCTTGTTTTTTTCTGCACGTGGCTCATTAAAACCAATCTCTGGGATTTTGATTGTTTGCTGGGAGAGCTGAAAACTCTTATTCACACTGCTGCCTTTTTCTTACCCGTAGCCCTGTTCATTCAAATTCAGGGCTTGTCGGACAAGTGACAAAATGATTGACTCATTGGTCTTTGCTCATGACGGGTGGATTTATTAATCAAATAAAGCATTAACCTTGATTGACTGAGAGCAAATGTTAATCTACAGTACATCAGCCATTGGCACATTGCTGGCAGTTCACCGGTATTGTCTGATAAGGGATTCAAAACATGCAATGTAGTCTTGATGATGTTTGTATCGTGCCATTATTGGCAAAGCTAGGGAACTAACTGGCCCATTAAAGGTGCTATATGTCTGTTGTTGCTTTTGCTACATAGCCAACGTTAGCATTAACAGCTGTTTACTTACCAGTCTAGAAGTAACATTGTGAGTTCAGCACCACACTTCATTCATTTATGCGCTACTTCATCCTCTCATGTTGGACTGAAGGTAGACTGGACACCACAGTGACTATTGCAAAGTGGTATTACAAGACGGGATGAGTCGGGGGATTTTATTACCTCTTAGAGAACAGTTATACCAAAAGCTAGTTAGTTGCGGAGGGAATGTTTGTTTGTACCATAAAGTAAAGACTTAGCTATTTCATTTATATAACGCTGATAAATACAATAAGATTCTCTCTTGAGAAATGAACTGGCAGAATAAGAATGCAGATATTGGAAGTGATATTGTCAAAAGAAGGAAACTGGTCTGAAAGCAGCACTTTAATACTATCTCATTTCTTGATCCATAATAATGATAATAATGATAATCCTCCTTAAATATGTTTAAAGGTGCTATATGTAAGTTTTTGCTATCGCTACATATCCAATGTTAGCATTAACATCTTTTTACTTACCAGTCTAGAAGTGTTGCGAGTTCAGTATCAAACTTTATTCCTTTACCCGCCAAAAGCTGTCTCTAGAGTTGGAAATCGACACCAATGTTGACTCTTGTTTTGCTTTTATTTCTAAGAATTATTTTCTTCTACTGAAGTTAGCATCCTAACCAGCAAGCCCCATCCCATCCAGTCTCGTAATACGACTTTGCGATAGTAAGTCACATCCAGTCTGCCCTCATTCCAACATGAGAGGATGAAGAAATTGATTTATTTTTCTTGCCATGAGCATTCAGTGCCTTTACACATCATCATCTTGATTTCATTCATAATTGATCATTGTTTATGGCTCTTCTCTCGTATTCCATACTTAAAGCCATAAATTATAAATAGTTCTAAATAACATTTCTTTCTTTCTGCTGCAATATATGAATGGTTCGCTTTAGCATTGAAATGTGCGAACGTGTGTTTGCATCTCCGCCCAGCCTGTGCTGACAACGGACTAAAGAAAGAGATGTGACAAGAAACCTTTCCATATGCAACTGAGGTGAGGGGAACCGACAGCACTTAATGTCTCAATAGCCTAAACAAAGTAAATAGATAGTCCCCAATAAGCGGTCTACATGATTTCCTATGGCTTTAAGCATGGCATTACCTGTAAAGCCATGCTTAACTTTTCAGTATTTTCCAATGGCACTAAAAGTTTATTTAATGAAACAACAAAGCAGCCTCTTAAACAGGTGGGAGGTTCATTCAAATAAGGCAGCGCAGAGCAAAGTGTTGGTGTTTTGGTGGAAAATGTGTCTTAGACTTTGCATAGAGGATCTTTTTGTGGTGCAGTGTCAATCTGCTGCCAATTTGGTGATTTTTATCAACAAGCGCAAAATATGCAAATGTGCATCAATAACAAAATAATGCAAAAAAGCCAGCCAGTAGAGGAGGTTTGAATCGGCATTAAAAAATTAACTTGTAATTTATTTAAAGGAAGAATGTCAGTAAATCATTCTGAATGTATCTGTAAATTAGTATGAGTGATTCTTACAGTATTTGTTGTCCACAGCTGCTTTATACTGTATGAAAAGCCCCTCCTTCAGTGCATTAAATCCCTGCAGTCATCTGAAGGCTTCAGGACACATAATGTATATTGATGAATCTCCACCCTCTGATTTGAAATGTGCCGCACCAGAGTGCAATGCCAATACACACAGCTGTCCACTGTGTTTACCTTTATTGAATCACGTGCAAATGACCCCATGATGCTACAAAGTAAGCCCATACGATACTATGCACATCAGACTGGTCTGTTATGACTCGGTACTCTGTTCTTAAGAGGGAAAGGTTGGATTACAGCTGCTCATCAATCGTATAATGACTCCTTCCCAACTTTCTTTTCAGCAAAATCGGCATCTCATGTTCTGTTTTTGGAATCCGTTTTGGGGAAAATGTTTTCAGATTTTTTGGTATGATGTGAGTGTTTATGACGTAAGCTAGAGTAGAAATAAAACTGAAATAGGGTTGGTTTGATGCAGTCATATAAATGGCTTCATCAACATTTTTAATTATTTAAGTTGTATATGTACAGTTCGTGCTGCTCTGCACCTTCCAGAAAACAATGTAATTTCCTGGAGAAGCCTATTCCATTTATTGAACCGTTGTCGTCATGTATCACTATGATTGACACAGCTGTTTCAGAGCAATGAGACAAGTGATGTGACTGCCTAAAAGTGAATTTATTAATCAGCATACCTTCCGATTTGTGTTTTGCCTCAGCCAGCCCTTTTTCTTTCACTTTGTGCTGCTGCACCTACATGAACCAAAATAGTAGGCCAGCTTGGAGATGCCCATACAGTCTGTTCACCCAGTACCTACCACTTTGCACTTGACATTGTTATACTCACATCTGTTAATATCACTAATAATAAATCTTCAATTTAAAGTGTATATCACATTGACATACAAAGAACAGAAAATGTTCCTTAATAGTCATGATTCTATTGCTGTCTTTTGCCTCTGCATTCTGTCATTTGCAAAAATCGCTGACTGCATTGTTCCACTCCTCAGTCCCATCTTACAAAAGCAGAAATGAGTCTTTCAGTGCCTGCCAGATGGCACAGCAGATTTCAAACAGGATGTTGCATATTACTGTTTGACTCAGCTTGTCGCTCAAAGCCTTAGTCGCAAGAGTCACAGCCAGTCACTCAGCCAAATCCGCTAGAGCACTGTGGAGGTTTGCAAGTCAAAAAGTTGTTAAATTGCCAGAATGATTTATAGGCCTTTTATTTATTAAAGAAAATCATCACTATCCTACATTCGATTTGAACGGAACAAAAATAAAGAGGCTAACTTAACATCCTGCATGGAATCACTGAGAAAATAATTAAAAGGTAAGCAGTTTTAAAGATCCAAGGAGCTGAGAACTCTACTTACCACTTAATATATGTACACTGGTGCACATATGTATTTGCGATCCCTATAAATATATCCAACTCCTTGGATTCATATTTTATTGTTTAAAGTATCGATACAATTCAGTTAAGTTGACAATATAGGCCGCAACCAGAGTCTTATTCTATCCATTTTAGGTGTAATATGATTTAAAAAAAAAAAAAAAAAAATTAATGAAATAAAATTCACCGTGCTTAATTTGTTTAATAGTTTTTAAAATACATTTCAGTGCATAATGAACAAATTCACCTTTTGTGCTTTTAGACTAATTCTCCAAAAACTTTAGCGAACCATAATTCCCAGTTCCCAAAGCAAATGTGATGAATGCAGCTTTTCAGTTGCATTTTACAGTGAAAAGAATTGGAATTGTTAATGGCAAGACATGAACAGAAATTAACATAAGAAAATCTGCACCAGGCTCTGCATATTGAGGCAAAGAGAGGTTTGCCTTGGTTGACCATGTCAACTTGAATAAAAATTCATTTTTATTCTGTGTTTTGTTCTGAGGCAGAAAGGAGTGGTTCTAAAGGAAAGTTGTAAGTTTGTAAAATAAGCGTGAGTAGTCACTGCTTGTGCACTGCACAGGACTAATGTCAGTCGGGGGACACGACTATTGACACATCTATGGACTGAAAAACCCCTTCAACAATCAAGGGATAATAAACATTCACTTGACTTTGTATCAAAATGCAGCTTCCTTTTTATCTTAGAGTGAGGAGTGGTAGCCTCCCTCACTACCGCCCATCTCTACACCAGTACTCAGTGTTTATGTACATGCATGCACACACTCCTACACTATGCACTGTATGTACCCTTATGACCGACTGCTAGAGGGCTCTAACATTTACGCCTTCTAGTATAATAATAATTATGGTATTACAATTTGTGCCACCTCATTTGGTGAGAAAATTACTGCAATCAAGTTCTAATCCTCCCTATAAGTCTACCGACCATGAACTAAAGAAACCTCAGAAAAGGAGAAGGTGGTGTGTCTGTTTGTCTCACTATGATTGGTTTCTCTTCTATGTGGTCAGTGCAGCTTAGGACCCACTTGTTATTTAGACCATGTCCACACTAATGTGAATAAATCTGAAAATGTTGTTTAACATTGAAATACTTCACATCCATAGTAGCATTTTCAGTTTTAGTGAAAAGTTTGCTGTTGATACTGAAATACTACAACGAAAGAATCATTGTTAAAGCTATACTTTTTGCTTTGTATTACTGCTATCATCTGATAAAGAGCATTGTTGGGAAGATTGCGTGTTGTGAGAAACATGGGTGGTTATCCTACTGCGTCTATCAGGGTAAAGCTTTGTTCTCTTGCCTCCAACTGTGTGATTGCCTCTTCTGTGTTTCAGTATAGCCAATAACAAATGATAGGTGTTGTCATTGACATATCCTTTGCCTTTTAAGGGTTTTTTTTTGTCGTCTTTGTATAACACACAACTACACAAGTATAAAAAAAAAAATGTAACTTGGTACATCAAAAACTGTACTTGTAAGAAAGTGGAAAAGCCAGGGCCACACATCACTATTTTGTTCTTGTGCTATCAACTGACAGCAGAAATACTGTCGTTGCCAAATCTTATTGTGGTTAATAGTTTATCAGTTTTACAGCTAGGCAAAAGTACTTCTGCCATGTTTGTAAAAGGTTGACAGTCATACATGAACATTTTCTAAAACATTGGAATGCACGTTAAGAGGACCAGCATTTTCAAAATTTATTTGCTTAGGAGCGACACGTTAATAAAGATCAGTGGTGGAAAATGGTGGAAAACGACAGTAAGCTGAACATGTTGTTTTTGCTGACCTCAAATGGTTTAATGTCTCAGCTTGCTGCAGTGATGTAGGGATGTACTCCAGAGTGTGTTAGGACACTGTGGGTGTGTTTACAGGTGCAGAAGAGCATGCTTCTGACCACACTAGCAGTGATACTGCTTTTTGGTCAGAGGTGAAATGTTCAAATGGAGGAGAATACTGCTTGTTATCCTGGTATTAAGTTACTGCCCAAGGCCCTCCGAGATTTGAGTATCACAAAGCCACCTCTTACTTAACTTGCTGGACCACCATCCTTGTTGCCTTGTGATTCTGTGTACCCTCGATCAGTAGCAGTCTTGAAGGTGTTGCCTCCTGTTCTGAGGGGGCTTTAAGTGGGTACTTAGTATTGGGGAAAGGGCCCCAGAACGACTCACTACTAACACCTCATACACTTAAACTTCTTCCTTTTAAACTTTTAAAATTTAATTTCTGTAAATGTAACAACTGGACTTGTTCGGTTTGGAGGGCGAACCAAACTGCGAGTCCTGATCTAAATAGTTTGGTGTGATTACATGTTACGTTATAATTAGACTCCTATTTATGTTGTAACGTATAGGAAGAATGGGCTAAGAGACTCACACATTAGCTTCTACTCAACTGACAGGCTATGAAAGTAGCTAAGTGGTTGACTACCTAGATAATGAAGTAAACAAATATGATAAGCATGAGTGACATGACGGTTTTTGTAGGAGAGTAAAAGATGGTGATGTGGTGTATTTATCTCACCAACTAGGTAACAATTTAGCATGAAGTTAACACTCAATAGACTCAATCCACCACCGCGCTGTCATCTGCTGAGCTGCAGAAAGAATGGGAAGAGATGATCTTATGCTTTATGTTTCAATCTGGTATGTTACTGACAGTACTGACAAACTGTAGCTGGCTAGCTACCTCGCTAACATAAATCGGTTAGGCTCTAATCATTGTCATAATTACATTTTTTTTCTTCTCAGCATATCTCACCTATTTCTGTATTCTGTCTTTGCTTCTTTTTTCCCCTCTTCATCTGCTCACAAGGCAACTAACAAACCCCTTCCACTTCCTTCACATCTAATCTGTCTCTCTCCTTTCATCCCGCCTCTCATTTAACTTCTGCTCTCTCTGAGGCATGAAGACCATTGCTTCTTTATCAGTGAGCTGCAGCAGGGGGCATGTCACTCTGCGTCTATCCTTTCCACTCATCATCACTCCATTTCTCTTTTTTCCTCAAGCCGGCCCTGGTCTCATCTTTGTTACCGCTGGATTTTTACCTTGACAGGAATATTTGTTTCCTGTACCATCAGGTTGGCTGTGCTCCTTATCTTGGTGCAGATTGCTTTTGTACTTTTAGTTCATCCTTTGGTTGTTTTCCCACTACCTTGTTTTTCACTCCACTTAGAATGTTGTTGTAGCTACACTTCTCAACAGGGCAAAAACAGCCCTTTCCTCTCTTCATTGCAGCTCTACTCCTCCCCTGTCTCTCTGCTGCCAGTATCGTTTCCTCACACATCCATATGCCCGATTACTCATTGTGAAGTATTTTTATGCTGATGGGATGCGTAAATGCATAAAATCAGTTTTGTTTCCCTCTATTGTTCCATCTCCTCCTGGGCATAAGACTGGTTAAAACAGCCATAATAAGGTGGGTGTGTCAAGACATGACCTGTTGCCAAGAGAAGTAATAGTGGAAACATATTATACATAGTATACTATAGTTAGTTATACGTTACAGAAAAGTGACTCGCAGAGAAAACAGAGTGCAAAGACTATGATTGATTGACATCTCCCTGACTCCTCTGTTATTTTTGTAGCACGTGCAAGGGTGGGATAAATTACCCCTCCATTCTTATTGGTGTATTGATTCCGATGACTTCACCTAATTGCCAGCATAACTCTTCCCACCTTCAACCTGAGCAAAGGTCAAATCAGCAAAGTTAAGTGAAAACACCTGTGTGGGTGAGCAGCACCTCTGAGAAGTGAGAAATGGAAAACATTTATCAATTACAATGGCATGGCACTGTATACTCAAATAAACTGAAATAGTAATAAACAGGCAAGTACAACAATCCAACTAATGCATTTTTTGACAGTAAAGTGGTGGCAGTCTTTACCCTTTCTGCCATTTTTACTCTTACTATAATTTAAACAGGCATATGTAAAAATCTTTACACAGAACAAAAGAAAAAGAACCGGAGAAAAGCGCAGCCTGACCCATTATTTGTTCTGTGTGAAGTAACACTTGAGAAATGGCTGTGCAGACACCATGGTATCCATGTGTGACAGCAGCAAGTTTTTATAGGTCACAGTGTCATTCAATTAGGCTATTGATTAAGCGATTTGTGTGTGAGAGGGACAAGACCACCAAGACAAGACAAAGACAAACTGAAATCCTGGACACCACTGGTCTGGCTCTTTGAAACATTATTGACCCCATTTGACTGGTGCTTTGTATATTTATAGAGTTTTGTTTAGTAAGAAGGAACATCAGACCAAATATATATAAATCAAGTGATTAAAAAGAATTATGACGGTTTAAACAAACTTGCATAGTAATAACTTTTTTTTTTTTACACCGTTAGCAAGGGGCACATACACAAAAAATGGGTAAATTAGTGACAGAAAGGCTATGATCACAGTAGGCAACTGCTGAAACGCTGCAAGAATAGAAATTCTTGCATGTTCTTTTTACCAAAACAGAAACGGGCATTCATCAAAAAAAAGTTTGACTTCCTAATTTCCACAATACATGTGGGAAACAAAAAGATACAGGTTCAGATTGTTTAATTTCGATTCGATAGTGGATGGACAGATGAGGGCAACACGCACTGTAAACTACACGGAGTAAACTGCATGTTTACTGTGGCTCTGCACTTCAGTGACTCCTTAAATGACAGCTACTCCCAAAGCACATTGCAGTAGTTGGCTATTTGCACACTGTTTTCGGTCAGTTTTGTTTTTATTATTTCTCACACTCGATCGTGTAACATTACTGTAGCATCCCGATTCCAGTTATGAATATCAAACATGTTCATGTGTCCGCACTCTTTGAATTTATCTCCTGACTGTAAACACCAACCAATCAGCTTAACCACCTTAATGCCTTCCAGCTCTTTATTCAATGGAATTCATTATTTTAGTTTTTATTTTATTTTATTTGAATAATAAAATAGTGTAGTCATAGTACTTCAAAGTGTCCCATTTTCTACTGCTGTTTGGATGCAGCTCCCCCATAGGGCAGCACTGGATAAATATTCATAAGCTGTTACACACAGGGTTGCAGAAATTTAGTCAAAGATGTATTAGAACATGGTTAATACAGTCCCACAAGCAACTGAAATATGAAACATGATGTAGACAACTTCTCATTATTCATTTTGTCTATAAATTGCAAAGCTGCTGTCATTAACCTGTATTTAAGATGACTTTGTCAGACGATGGCACAGTCACAAAATATAGATTGGATCAGCAGCTAGTAAAGGCTGCGAAAGGCTGGCAAACACGTAGTATTTATGAATTGTGACCAGATTCATTTCTTACTGGCTTTGTTGTTGATCACACTGTTGTCATTAATATGAAGTTATGCTGATTTTGTTAGGCAATGCTGTGATTATAAAATAATGATTTGATTTAGCTACCAGCATGGTGCAGCAGCTTGGAGATTAAATTTAACCAGCAATTATATCTATTTCTTCCTCGTGCCATTGTCTGACAACAGAAACAGAAGAATATGTAAACAAGAACGACTGTATTATGAACAGAGAGCAGAAGGGAACTAAAAGAAGGTTTAACAGGTTGGTCAACCGACTGTGTTTATATAGCTGCCGGACACAGTCTGGGATGTGAAGCAGCAAAGTTAAGAAGACAACAGTCTGTCATCTCTAACTTTCTCTGTGATCACTAATTTTAAATATTAACATTTAGATAATACTAAATAATAATTTAAATAATACAAAGGTCCAGCAGCACAGATTCATTACGGAAGTATTTTTTGAGTTTTGGATGGTAACATAAAACTCAGGTAAAAGTTAGTTTAAACTGGTTTTACTGATGTATCATTGTATCATTTTTGAATAGCACTTAGGATTTATTGTCCTTTATATCAGCACGATACCATTAAAATGTGTATTGAGAATCACTTGTCGTGGACATGATCCTTTGAGTCAGATTTGACCCCTCGAGAGCAGCTTGCAAGTCTAGTCAGCGAGGCCTGTAGATGATGTCATAAATTAGCTGATGAAATTAACATCTACCAGCAGCATAATCCACTGCACCCCATGCTGTCAGCATCCCCTTACACAATACAGTTCTCGGTTTACATCATACGCACAGCTCATTACATCGCACTGAAGTGATCATATATGCTGTCTCTCGCTCTCGCTCTCTCTCTTCCTCTCTCAGTCCCTCTCACACACACTCACAAAGACACGCACACAAACTCATGTACTGTATTTCTGTGTTTGGAGTTGGACATGGGGCACCATGGGATATGAGATAAGAGATAGAAAAGTACAGGTTGTTACATCATTAACTTCAGTTAGCAATTGCCTGCCTGACTCAGTTTCCTTTAATATCCTCTGCTAAAGTGCAAACACGCTTTTCCACTGAATAGGGCAGCCTATTGTGGTAAAAGAATGACTGAGAGAAATGAAATCAGGAGTGAGTAGTGGAAATTTAAAAAAAAAAAAAAAAAAGGTTTAGAGGTCAGAAAGTTTAAAAAAAAAAAAATGAATAGGCCTACTTGTGTTAGTTCTGAAAATTGATTACCAGTGAATATTTAGCTGGTTAATCCCTGATTTCGTAATGCAACAGTTGGGACATGTAGCGGGTTCTTGAATACCCGTGTGCTTGCCTTCGTGTGGGCCTGTCACTCAGAGAGCTTTGAGCCGTAAACATGTCAGTTGCTGGCACACGTGTGTATGAGAGCTATGTGTGTGTGCTGTGGTTAGATGTTTAAAAACCCTGGTGCAAGCTGATTTGAACAACACTGATGTCTTTATAGTAATGTAATGAGTTTTTTTACTTTGTGTGCTTTGGAAAATGGCAGCAGTAGTCTGGGGAGGGCTTTCACAAGCCCTGTCATTTCATCTGTATCTCGACATTTCTGTCTGCCTCCTCTCATGTTGCCCACTCCTCTCTTTCCTCCTCCTCCTCTCTGTCCTGAACAATGAGGTACGGCTGTGATTGCCCACTGTCTCTGCGTCCCACATCGTCTTTTTTGCGTCACTAGCTTTCTTTATGGTATTCTCTGTTTCATCGTCATCATGCCAGTTCCTGGTAACCTCTTTTCTTGCACAACAACACTCCTTTCTCCTGATTGTGTGTTTCCTTTTTGGCCACTTTACCTTCTCGTGTTTTTTTTTCTCCGCCTAGGAATCTCATCCTCACTTCTTCTTGCCGTCATCCTCCTCCTCTTCTCATCTCTGTCTCCCGTATTTTCCCCAGGGAGGACAGTGGATCATGCTTATTGTTCTAACTGGTAGCTTCACTCTTCAGATTGTTTTTTATCAGTTCTGATTTGTGTGCAGAGTGTCAGCACAGCAGGTGTCCTCAGCATATTGCTCTTTATCTCAGCACTCTGTTGTCAGCTATCCTAAACATTTTGCTTTTAAGCTAATATCTACTCATAAAACTGTTTACATTCTGCCTTTCTCTCAATTTAACTGTGTATTCACCTATTGCATCTTAACCTTGTATTACCTTTTCAATTTACACAACTTTCGCAAACCCTCTTCGAGGTGGTCGTTCTTGCACACACTTTTTTTGTATCTCTTAGGTTTAATGCTTTGTTTCTTTGGCATTGTGTAGAAAGACATTCAATTTATTATATAATATACACAGTAACCTTTAATTGGATGCATTGTTGTTGAGACGTCGTACACTGTACCTACAAACTTTTGCTTGTATTCCTACTAAACCCGATCTAATATATGATACTTACTGGAATTTATAAAGATTTGTCATTAATGTTACCTTGGTTGAGATAGTTAGGAAGATCATAGTCATTGAAATAGAGGATACAGTCTTATATACACACACACACACACACACACACACACACACACACACACACACACACACAAAACACCAGCAGGTCCTTGTGCTGAAGGTAATTATGCAGGTTAGATGACAGCTTTTCCATTAAGCCACTCTCCAACAGCCACTCTTCACTAGTTTGATTGCACTGTAATGACAGACAACTAATTAGCATGACAAGTATTCTTTCCGTTGATTGGCTGGAGACCAAGAGTTGTCATTACAATATTCTGCTTCTCAAAGGACCCAAAGTTGTTTAGTTTTTTTTTTTTTTTTTTTGCCTGCTCTTCTGGGGCTGTGGCAGTAAGACTACACACTCTTGCCCAAATGTAAAGTTTTTATGTGTCAGGTGATACAGGAGATTCTATCACTGAGGTAGTTTGTGTTTGTGTAGGTCAGTATGCTGACCTTTCAAAAGATTGGAGGGGGAGGTTCAAACCACATCACATAATAACAATAATTAATCTGTGGGGAAATTAAAGCAAGTCTGAGTGACAAAGAGAGCGAATCAAGCTGCAGGCACACAGGTTCACAAACACACATACAAATACACACACAGACACAAATCTATCACTTTCAAGGCATGATTTAAGAGTGTATAACAGATTCAAATTCATAAGAAAATTAACATAATACAGAATGTAATATTTTAAAAAAAAAAACATAGGGACCTTTTCAAATTATTTTGTAACACAACAAATGATTTTAAAAAGCTGACCATACTGACTATAGGAAAGTTTTGATTGTGGAATGGTTTTCGCAGTACTTGAGTACCTCTCTAATTTATTTGCAAACAGCGCGAAGCCTTTCAAACTTTTCTGTGCTGCTGTGGGTGCCTCTGCCCTTGTTTCACTTTGCAGAAAATAAATGACAGTGTGCCTGTCCACAGAAATGTGTCTGTTCTATACAGTCATCCAACTTTTCCATGCTTTTTTATTCTGTTGTCAAGGATTATTTTTGCAGCGCTGTCTTCAGCTTAAGATAAATGGCAGGAGCTGTATGTACTGCATCATTGTCTCTAGCACAGGTTTTTTGTCAGGTGAATATGTCAAACTTGAAAGTTGTAACATGGCTGAGTTGCCTTTTCCTTCCGTTTTTGTCAAAACTGACTCTAAAACTGTGTGAGGGTGTTACTGATGAATATCCCTTTTAACTACTTTTGCAGGTACATTTTATTGCCACCCTTAGCAGGAATTGATATAATTAGGAATAATTGGTGAATTTACCTTTGTCAAGAAGTCTCATTACATTAATTATATAATTGAGTTTCTTTTTTAAAATGAACTGAAGGTTACAGTCATTACTGTTAAAAAAAAATGTTTTTATTGTTGCTCAGGTAGAGTACCTCTGTATGGCAAGGCTGTATCTGTTTGTTCCTGTCATATACTTTGTATACAGGCCTTTGGTTTATCTCTGCATCCACTGTTGATACTGTGCAATGTCAAGAACCCTGCATAATGGAAATGCAATGTGTAGTTTTGCTCCAGATTAAAGGTAGAATTCAAACAATCATATATATCTTACGGCTTTGCACATTCATAGACCATGAAGTAAGCAGACACACTATAAAAAGTGTTTTCATACCAACACAGTGACCAAAGATGGTGGTTTTGAAATCAATGTAGGTTGAGTTAAAAGTAAACCCTCTTAAAAGAAATTCATTAATTGACACTGAAATTACAAAGTAATCCAACCCAAAATGTCAGTTTTGTAAGTATCTGCTCGACCTCAGGCCAGTTGACACACCAGTATCTTAGATCTGGTCAGTGCAGTGCATAGCTAGGCTGGATGGATAGAGTCGCCTGAAGGGGTTCACTCTTTGAAGAAACTCCATTTGACAGAAGGCCAGAGTTTACAGAATAAACATGTGACAGACTGAGAGCCTTCTGTTGTCCTCTGCAGCGAAAAGAACTCTTAAGTTGTAATGCAAAGTGCTAGATTTAGGAAAAGCTGGGCATAGTATCCAGGCTGTGAAGTATGGTAAACAGAGGGAGAGAAAACATCAAAGCTAGTACTACATACAAAATCAAACCTGGTCCGAGGAACCAGGGCAGTTTGATATAACCAAAATCTCATATCCCATTTTATATCCAGATAACAATACATATCATGATATAGCACATTTTCTGTAAATTCAATGAATGAATAAATGTAAAATAAATACATTTTATTTATTTCATAATTTTTTTATTTTATTTTATTTTATTTTATTTAAGTAGATTTCCTCCTCTTCTTTGGCAACTCGACTCGAAGTGTTTTCAGCCTCAACAGTGTAGATTCGGGCCATGTCTTTGCAGATTTGCAACGGCAGCTGTTAACTCCTTCCATTTTTGTGATTCTTTGCCATATGGTGTGCCGCGGGCAAAACCCTCTTGCAATGTCTGAGTCTGGGGTTTTTTTTGGGGGACTCGACTATACTTTTGTGTCTCTCATCTAGACTCACTCTATTGTTTGACATCTTTCTTGTGTAGGTGGTAAAAGAGGTTGGTGGTTTTTGAGTCAGTTGTGGGGACTGGTCTATGGCATAGCTTGCAAAGTGCAGTTTTCTGGTCTATGTCAGACTTTTCATACGAAACCATGTCAATGCAACAGAAGTAGACCCTCTTTTAGGTATGAGCTCCTTGTTTTGTTTTGGCTGGTTGGGGTCCTTCTCATGTTCGGAAGTGCCCGGTTCTGTGTCACGTTCACTCTCCTCCATGTTTGTTTGTGCCGCCTTCATGCAAATTTCCTGCCTGTATCTGTGCCCTGTGGAAGAACGCAAAGCGTCATCCAAATGACAAAAAATATTGCCATAAAGAGTGTGATTTGTCAAAGGTAAATGAACAATAGACCATAATATGAAACGATAAACTTTTTTTCTGTCGTCACATCATATATTTTGTCATATCACACAGCCCTACACAGAATAATAATGTTAGAGCCCAAACCACACTTGAATCCTTGAGTGAGCTTAAGCAAATCTGCAAGGAAGAATGAGAGAAAAGGAAATCTTCAAATCCAGATTTGCTGGAACAGTGCAGACATATCAAAGAAGAATCAAACTAATTTGCTGCAAAAATATCCAACCACAATGCTCATACTCATTAAGTTATGCATTAATTTATTGGAATTCAGTGTGCAATATCATGAATGATAGGAAATTTCAGTTTGGTTGAATTCTGTATGAATGCTGTGTATGTATAACAGTGCATGAGAGAAGATGAGAAAATGAGCAGCTCATTTTCTGTCCACTACATCTAATAAATTTGTAACCAATGATCTTTCTCGAACAAAGCTGACTATGAGACACTTCTTTAGGCAACATCCTGTCATTTTTCCCACTCTCCATTTTCTTTGTCCCACTACAGTTGGCTCTGGAGGACCCGGTGCACAGTGTTTCTCTCCAGCAGTTTGTCTATGAGAAGCTGAAGGCGCAACAGGCCCTTATGGGGGACCAGGGCTTCGGGGCACTGATGGAGACCGTGGACACAGAGCTCGTCAGGCAGCTCCAGGAATTCCTCCAAGGCCTCTGAATAACATCTACAATTCTTCACTACCTTACACAAACATGTTTGCCTAATGCTACCCTTCCCCCCATTTTTGAAAATGTACTGGAAAGGCTAACAATCTGCCCAACGTGTGGACTCCTAATCCAGACCTTCCCAGCCTCTACCCGTGCTATGCCTTATCTATATTCAGACCTAGCCTCGTCAACTGTCCTAAGCTAACACCCCTTGCCCCTTTATCTATTATCTGGATTCCTTTACATCCCTTTTTAATAAGATGGGTTTTATGTGAGTGCTTAAAAATGTCAAAGCACCTTGACATTTTTAAAACACCCACATAAAACATCACCACACTAGAGCTTCCACTCATTTCTTGTAGTTTCTTCTCTTTCTGTGGTTTTAATGTGGGATGGGTAGAAAATTGGAGGGATAGTAAAAACATTGGGGGGTTGAGGAGTATATAGCAAAAACCATCTGCAGGTGCCAGAGCGGGAGCCTCGGACTATTTTCTATGGAAAAACGTACAGATTGTAGCAGACTGCATTTCATTGGCTTTGTACCTGTACTCTGCACAATAACAAAGTTGAATCTAATGTAAAAGTGGATAAAACAAACCTGAAGGACCTAAGGCAGTGTTTACAAAATCTATTCTTAAAAGAGAAAAAAAAGAAATGTAATTTTGTATGTATGTAAAGTATGGATGATATTCTGCATGACAATATTTTACTTTTTAGTTTGTTTTTACGTTGTGTTAATTTCTCATTTAAAAAAAAAAAAAAATAGTTTTGTCATAACCAGAGGTCAAGTTGAAGTAACTACTGAGAGAACTCAAAAGTGTTTTCTTCCTTTTTGAGTTGGGTTTGAGGGAACGTTTCTTGACTGTAAAATGGGTGATTTTTAAATGGTTGATTTGTAAGAGTGCTGAACCACATTTATATGTATATACATACTGCTGCTAATTGATGGTGTGTCGGAGCACTTTAATAACCAAAAACTGTTTCACATTTTTTCATCTTTTCATCAATGGTACATATTCACACATCATCGTACTTAAAACAGTCATAGAAGGCCTTGGAGCAGTGCAGCAGGATTGTGCACATTAGGCTGAAGTTACATTAGGAACCTCATCTTGAGTTGTGGCCATTTATCATGTCTCAGTGCTATCTTGTACAACAGAAAAACTTACTGCAAACATCACATACTATTAGGTTGTGTCTTCACTGTTTCATTTGATGAATTCTGAATTTAGTGGCTGTTAAAAAGTCACATTGTGAGCCACTGTGACTTTTTAATGAGTCAAAATAGCGAGAAGGTAGTGTGTAGCTGTCCTGCTGCCCTGCCATTTTTTTTCGATTTGACCAACTTTTGATGACTTTGTAGTGATAGAGATGAAGCTTTGATATATTTGATTTGACAGAAGAACCAGTTTTCCTCATAGGTTTTCTCAGAACAATTGATTATTTGGAAGTTTTGCAAATGTATGAAGAAAAGTAATATTTTACTGCATATTGGCACTCTAAGTTCTTTTAATAATTGAATGAATGCATTTATACAAGTGGCATGTGGATCTGTTTCATGCAGAGTCTTAATATGGTCCAAACAAATATATTGTTTGTTGTAATTTGAAACTAATATAAAGAAAAAATGTTATTTACTTTGGGCCTAAAGTAATAGTTTAGAGCCCACTCCCCGCCTTTATAATCGATTCTTCTGGAACTTATGGATCAATGTGGTTCATTAGGTTGGTCAACCTTCCTGGGAAGGAGATAATACTGACACTAGCTCCTTTGACACTGTGATAGAGTTGAGTAGCAGTCAGAATTACAGCCTTATGCTTTCAGCCTTACCTATCATTGAAACTCAAAAGATCTTTCTTACTATTACGTTAATTTCTTAACTAGTTTAACAGTAGAACATTTCTGTACTTGTATTATGTTGATGACGGCAATTATGAAGTTTTGAACACAACGCGCAGTAGAGGGATGTTTTGGGGTTATAAGTTTGGTTATGTTTTGATGGGAAATAATCCTTGTTGCTTTTTCCAAAGCCTTCAATAAAATGCAGTAATCAGGCAAAATATTTAGTCTGTGTATTTCCGTTACTGATTTGATTTTAAGATGCATGTAACTGAAAACACCAATCCTATTGAGTCCTCGATATTGTTTCAGAGAGTCTATTATCTGCTATCCAGTTACTTAGTGTGTTTATTTCTAGCAGATCTGACCACCATGGCAATGACACAAACCTGAGGTTTAATGAGTGACTATAAGAAAGACTGTTGCCCATAACAGTGCACCACTGAGGGCCTAAATGTCAATAGTAGTAGAAGGGGGGCTTCTCAGCAATAACATGGTAAGTATATACTGTCGGGTTGGCATGCTCTATACTTGACCGCAGGAAAAGAGGAAAACAGTTGTTTATTCAACAGGGAGATGAACTATAGAGCATTATTTGCACTAATTGGAAAAATGGAGTGGGAGTAACCAGAAAAACAGAGGGAAACAAATTGACTGGGAATGGAGCAACAAGACTAGAGCCTATAGCCATGCTAGAGGCTCTGTAAAGCTGTACTTGAGTTCAGTGGTGCTTTGAGCACAATTGTAACGTCAGCATTTCTAACATGCAGATGTTCAGCAGGTATAATGTACATCTGAGACTGATGGGATTTTTATTGGTTTGGATATAATTGGTCATAATCGAAAGCACAAAACAAATTAAAATTTGACCATATGCTGGTACTACAGGAAAATCCCAAAGAGATTACAGGTCATCCTGTGGGAGACATTAATGTCTGTACAGTACCAAAATTCATAGCAGTTCATCCAATGCTAGTCAAAGCGTTGCATTTTATACCACAAATCTCAACCTCATGGCAGCGCTAGAGGAAAAGTGGGAGGATCATCAAAGTCATTAGGATACATTATCTGGGGACCATGTGTGTTTGTACAAAATTTCAATGCAATCCATTTAACAGTTGTCAACATATTTCAGTCCCAACCAAAGTGGTGGGCAGACCAACTCAGATTCCTGGTTGGATTTCTCCTAAACCGTCTGCTATATTCACTTTTTAAACCTGTTTTATGTCTTGTCTTTTAGAAATAAATGCCACTAACAACATTATGCTGCTTTCCTGGTGGATAATCTTCGGTTATTTCCTGCAGAGGTGTTGAGCATTTATTCAGGATCTTTCCTTTACCAATACCAAAAGCAACTCTTGGATATTACACAGTAAAAAATCAGTGTATTATCCAACAAAAGGTGACCATTATGACTTCCGACAGATCAAAAAAAGCAATGTTGCTGTCTCCATACAATGTAAATGCTGCAGTGGTCAGAAATGTTGCATTGATAAGAGGGAGAGTGTTCTAATGGTTACATTATGTAGCTGTTGTGCAAGCAGTGCTGCTCAGTAACTGCATGCTCTACAAAGCAAATAAATCTAGTACGCTTTTCCACAGACTGCCCTCAATCTCTGACAAACTGCTGTTTCTTGCCAAAGGAGAAGGAAAAACAAAGGCTACAGTAGCTGACATCGACCCATCCGTCTGAAGTGCTTGAGAATAAATGTACTTCTGGCCAACTGGTCACTTGAGCATCTTATCGAGTGCAAAGAGACGATAAAATATTCTACGCCCATCTTCACTTCCCGCCCTGCCTTCTCTTCCTCCCCAGCACTATTAATCCAAGGGACTCGGTCATGCATCTTTATTCTCCCACTCTACCTCCACCTCCACTCTACCTGTGTAGTCCTTTGGGGACCGATAAGAGCACCAGGTACACTATATCAGTGAGGCTTTGTGTTAATTATCCCGTGGAATTGATGACAGAGGAGAGCGGGAGGATTAGCTCCAATCTATAACTTGCATTTCTCATTGAATGAGTTTCCAGTGATTAACATCATTACACAGCAGCATGTTCCTCTCTTTAAAACTTTTGGTATTTGTTCATTTTTCTTTTTAGGTACCGACATTTATGGACATTTGTCAATGCATTTCACAACTCGACCTTATGCGTGTGATGTTGACAGTGAACAATTTTGGTCTTTACAAAAAATTAATAACCTTAGAAATTGACATATATACAAATAGCAAAAAAAAAAGATTTCACTAGGAGTTAAATACCATTCTTTTCTAAAATGTTAGATGTTCCACCATCGACAGTTTGTTACTTTTTGTCAGAATTTTTGAGGGAAACAAGGCCAACAATTTTCAAGTAATAAGAGTTCACTAGTTATTGATTCTTTTCTCTTCAAATGCATCTTCTGTAATTGATAAATCCAAGACTGAAACTAATGATTATTTTATCTGATGTTGGTTTTGCTTTGTTTTTTTTCAATAATTTACAGTGTAAAAATCCTGTTGAGTCAATGCAGGGGACTTCTACCCAATTATTGGTGATAACTCTACAAGCTGAATGTTCTCCACAGTGTGCCCCTGACAGTGTTTAAGGTTCTCTGTGCTATTTCTTTGGATCCTGTTTTTCCCTCCATGTTGAACATAAAGCATATGTGCAGTTCGGTTCACAGATGCCTGGTCTCTGAGTCACTAAAACCTTTTGAGCCTAAATTAGCCATTTGCATGTGTTCCTGACTGCAAAAATAATGACGTAGCTTTTTTGTCTAACGGATCATATCTATGTAAAAGCTCCTGCTTTAAGAATACCTTGAATCCCTCCTTCCTTTTCCTATGCTTTGACAGTTACCTGTCACTCTGATTGTGTGCAGGCTTTTGTGGCAGTAAAGCATCAGTGACAGTGTGTGTGTGAGTGCCTATTTATCTCTTTGTATTGATTCTGATTAGACGTGGCGGTTCTTGTCTGCCCGTGGAAGCCTGTAATTAAAACCTGAGGCTCCAAGCATGTGTGATAATTATGTGGCTATACTGCGTAATTTTCTGGTAGGTGTATAGGTACCATGGGGATTCAACTTTGAAGTTCCCTGTGGGTTGCTGTGTACGTGTGACACAGTACGTCGCTCTTATGTTCGTCACTAAAGAGTGTCACAGAGATGTGAGAAGTCCACTGATTAAAGTGTCACACTTTGGTCCACTGATTAATGAGTTTCATAGGGCAAGTGACACACTTGGATGGAAGCAACCAACAATGGCTTTTAAACACCTTAATCTATTCTAACTCTATTCAGATAGCACTGACATGAGACAGGTTGCCACGGGCTATGCATAAATGGCACCATGTGGAGAGAGAGAGTGTGTGTGCGTGTGTGTGTGTGTGTGTGTGTGTGTGTGTGTGTGTGCGCGTTTTAAACTTTGACCAACAAAGCCGAATGTTACCTTGATGAAATTACACGTTTATTAATGAATTAGTCGATGGCCAGAAAAATAATCTACATTTTGACGATTTTTTTCTGACTTTTTATGGAATAAAAATGTAAACAGTTGAGAAAATAATCATCAGGTTCCGCTGTACTAAAAATAATCATTAGTGCAGACCTACTTTGATGCAGTCAGGACTGTAAAATTGAAGTCCCTGAGGGTTCTCTGGAATGTTTTTTATACTCATCAAAATGTCTAACAGAACCAATAAATGCTTTCATGTGTCATCATCATTACAAGTGAAAAAATGCTGCCACACAACTTGCTCTTTGTAGTAGTCATCAGGAGTATGTCAGCATAACTGAATGAAAAATAAATATTTGATGCAAAGTAAAACTACTGGTGTAGTAGTACAGATATTTTGTCTTATTTTCTTCTCTCTTGTCAAATATTTCTTTATCTAAAACAAGAAATTGTCCACTTTAGACTTTTTTTAGGCAAAGATCTTATAGGGCTGTATGGCTATTGTTGCAGTGAAATGTTCGGCTATTTTTGTTGTATGGAAGACATGTTTATAATTGTCGGTGGAAAGTAGTTGAAAAGGTATAGTGTATCAGTGGGGATTGTATCGGAAATGGTTAAAATAATTTCAAGGGACACTCAGTCATACTGATACCTAAAGGTATGTTTTCTTATTTAATTATGATTCACTTGATAATATTGCAGGTTAAAAAATATTTTTATCAAAAATTGTGTGTTTTGGGGCCATATGTAAAGGTTTTGCTGTCAATGGACATCAGTGATCTGTGGAATTGAGTACTGCATTGGCCATCTGTAAGGGTTGAGGGGGCTGGTGACCTGTAGGATTGCTTATTTCCATCTGACTGCTGATGCCTTTGAACTTCTGATATGTTCCTAAGCAGAAACTATTCATTCGTTCCTTTGTTCTGCTGCCGGGTTTGCCAAGTCTTTTTTTCTTTCTTTAAAACTGAGTAGATTGTTTTCTGTATTGTTTTGTGCGCCAGGGGAGGTCTTTGCTTTGAGCACAATAATCCCCTTCTTTTGTCCTAATGTCAAACTCTGTGATGCGCTTTAATGAGTCCTATTGCACAGCTTTCGCTGTAGTGAATTAGATATTGACAAAGTAGTCAGTTTTCATTAGTCTTGACAAGTCTCTGCCCTATCAGCTGACTTTAAAGGTATCAAAAACGTGTTTCACACACTGGTTCCTAAAATACCCATAATGCTACTCAAAGGCTTGACTGGTTAGACCTTCTCTGCCTGGTTAATGTAAATGTCATTGCATTTCAAAGTCCAAACTCCCTGTTTGTAACGCTGAATTTCTGCTAAGAATTTGTTGTAACAAAGCCAATCATTATGTTGTCAGACAGAGCCCCGGAAGACATGATTCATCTGGGTTTTTTTTAGTAGGACTGGCCACGATGAGGAGGCCATCGGTAGCCTCGCCAGGCCAACTGGACTACAGTGCAATGCTGTCATTGCCGACGAGCAGTCATAACAGGTAAGCCATTTACACTGTTTGTTCCCACAGTGTTGCCTGTTTTTAGCTGATACTGTGTATGAGGTTACAAATCTTATGCTGTTATTCCTGCGACTCTGTAGGAGTGGGTGTATGAATGGTGATCTAGCCGCTGTGCCAGGCTGTTATACTGGTGTTTGCGTGGTGTCCTGGTTGTCTTTTATTTGTCGCCTGTGTGTACCGAGGGTTTAATGTTGATGCTGCTGCGGAGTGCCAGGCCATTTTGCCATGCCCTCCATCAGGTGTTATAACATTTTGTTATGAACAGTTTGTTCGCCCTGCTGCCTGTACACATAGATTTTAACTAACCTTATGGTGTTAGTTAACTTATTTTGCCAGAATAAAATAAATAGATAAATAAAAATACTGTACCTTAGCTTCTTGGAGTAAGGCCCACTTGATTTTCTCTGTGATAACCACAGGGTTAAATCACTGTTTCTGTACATTGGAAATTGAATGGATGAGTGCTTGCCTTGAGTAAAATTCATTTAAGGTCCTTTTCCTACAAAAAGATGACTCAGGCTGTCAGTGTTATCATATTGTCCCTGACATGATAGTGTAAACCAATGGACTCTGGAAGTGAAATAATCCCAAAGTAAATCTGGCCTAATCCTGAAATGTCTCTATAGGAATCATGATAAGCATTAGCCCTAAAGGTAAGCAGATAAGGCTTGTATCTAAAGAGACTGTAGCAGCCCTTTATCAGTGGTTTTATAAAACTAAAATGTCCTCTTATCAGTTATCCCCTGTTTAATGGCACTCAGTGCAAGGTGAATGAAGTGAAAAAAAATGCACAGAGAAGGCAGAGCAGTCCTGTGACGGCATGTGAAGGACACAGAAAGACTGATTGTGAGTGTACAGTCTATTAAGTGGACGTGTGTGTTGAATGGGAAGGTATTCGTGAAAATTCAAAAATGTGTGGCTAATAGTAAAGAGATGAATTAAGAAAAAAGGTATGTGAATTAAGTGGGAATAAACAGAAAAAATTGGAGGAGAGAAATACAATCTTGCATATAATTATGAGGAAGTTGTTGCCATGATTGATTTACACCCACAGTCCCCCCAACCCCTATTATCCGGTCTGGTTAGCTCCAGCTGTTCACAGGTGGAGTCAAGCACAGTTGCAAACACATAGTACATATTCTATAAGCTCCGAGTTCATATTTCAGCACTGTCAAAGTGAGGAAAACATATTGGCAGAGCGACTCACTCATGCCTCAGTATGACCCTAAGCGTGGTGACAGAAACAGAAAAACACCTTTTGTACCTGTCGATGGATAATTTTCTCATCACACACTCGTACATATGCTGTACAGCAGACCTTATCTTGTATAAAGTAACAGAAAAAAAAATCAAAACAAGATGTGTTTATGCGATCTTCTGTGTTTGGAACGACATCTGACCGACAACATTCCCTGCTCATGTTTACACCAACAGGGAAATTTCTCTTGACCTTTTGGTTACTGTTACTGGAACAACTCACACAACAGGATAATATCAAATCTTTGCAATCTAAAAGTCCCCATATAGCTGAATCGATACCTCGCCGAAAAAATCTCCCCAAAATTGAACATAATAAGATTTGCAAAGGTACATTAGGATTATCTGCGGCACTCTTGTACTGGATTGAATTATGCCACAGAGGTGTTCCAGTTATTGTGTCCAACCCTGTGTAGAAAACAGCAGGTCAACAGAGGGGTAATCGGATGTCTAGTTTCCCTCAGCCGCTGCAGCTGTTACTGAGTGACTTTGCCGGCACTGTTTCACATTACAGCTGAGAGAGTGTTTGTACTACTTCTACTTCATTATCCATGTATGTGTTGATGGTAATTAGCTCAATTTTGTTCACTAAAGCCTGGGATATGTTTGTGATTGATTAATTCCACAACGCCTAATTGGCTCCGAGTTTAACCCTGGCATGGTAGCGACGATGCCTGTGAGTTTTTTGTTAGATGTGGCTGGTGATATCGCACTGCCAGTCTCTTGACACGCTTGATAGTGTGGTTACAGGTTCACTGAAGTACCTGTAACTGCAGTGCGTGATCAGAGAGCAGAGTAAGTGTAGTGTAAAATCACCATCACCAACCCACACAAACACACGCTCCCTTTTCCCCAACTCTCCGTTCGACCCTTCTATCGCGCTCGATCTCTGTCTCTCTCGGCTGGTGGCAGATTATTATCGGATGACAAAGCTATCATCATTTTTCCTACCAGGGAAAGAGATAATAAGGTTGTGAATATTATGCATGTATTTTTCTACAAAGACGCATGTACAAAGCCACATCTCCATCCACAATTAGACTAATAATATGGCAGAGCTCATGCATTACAGTTCCCGTCTAATCACTGCAGCTTGAAAAGAGAAATGCGTTCACTGTGGTGAAACAGTTCACATTATCACCCAATGTTTAGTACTGATTACGGTATGGTACCCTTCCAATTTTCTCCTCAATAAAGTGTACTGCACTCCAAAAACTGTTGGCTGACTCCAGCTCCCACACGTCAGCTGCCAGACTCCCACAAAAGGGAGGAATCCTAAGCAAGAGATTTATGGGTGCCCAGGAGGTCCAGACACCTTGTTGGATTACTTGATCGCCTGTGGGTTACACTTTGCATTATAGAGGATTTACAAGTTGAGGAAAGGATTTGATCAGCGACAGCAATTGCTTATTAGATACTCTGGCTCTCCATGCTGCCTGTTTATTATGCATGTCACACAGTAGGGGTGTCATTACACTTGAATGTCTTTGCTCTGTCATAATTTCTTTTATTATTATTCTTCAGTATCAAATCTTTATCACTGTGTTTCACACATGATGGTGGGTTTTGTTTAAAATACTGACATGCAGGTTTCGGCACGGCTCTCTTTTTTCCATTTTGTTTCTTTCAGAGATCTGCCAGTCTTTTAGTTTTGGGGTTTATTTTCGGGTTGAAGATTAGAAATCCTATGTCGGTAGCTCCCAGCCACTAGTGTCCGACAACAAGTCTGAGGAATTCATTTTTTAAGGGTCTGCAAGCCAAAACCGTTTTGTACCACTGTCTGTCCTTGGTTATTCTTCTAGAAATAATCTTACAGTTCATATTTTTTAAAATTCAGATCCTTTTCTTCTTAAGCATGCTGGTAGGTTTCATTTTTATACATTATCCAGCCCAGCTTGCTACATTAACTGATCTATAGTTCAAAGTAGTAGCTCAAACAGTGTGTCATGATGCACTGGAATGGTTATTTAAAAACGAAGCGGAATACATGGATGAGGAACAGTGTGATTTGTTTCAATAAAAACTTGAAAATGTGATGATAGAACTCTGTAGCGTCGTGTCCACTGAACTGTGGAGTCAGCTTTGTTGTAAGATTGTGGATTTGTCCCCCCTATTAAGCCTGTTAAAGTTGTGATGGCAAGCTGGGCTGCATGTCCTGTGTGAATAGAGGGATGAATGACTATGTAAATGGAACCATACCTATGTACTTATGTAAGCGGTGAGGAGAAGATAGGAAGAGATTCAGAAAATATTCAGCTATTCCTTTCACTTTATCATCCTGCCGAGACTTTCTTTCTGGAGATACATCTCAGATACAGAATGTAGACTGTCGTGACCTGATCCTCTTGACCCTGTTCTTTTCAAGTGTGTTTAAAAGTTTGATGGCATAATGTAATAAAGTTGTTTTTATCTAGAAGAACAGGGGCTAGGGAAAATTAAACTTGGTAAAACTATCGGTGCTCTTTTACATCAAATACATTGTAGCAGATCGTAGAGAAAAACTTGTTACATAGTCTTCTGCCACTGATACCACTTAATCTGGTCGTAATTGCCTCTACTTAATAATCTTTTAAATATGTGTGCGTGCTCATTCACATATTGAATACTGATATGATTTCTCCTGAGTTCTTCCCATCTCCGTTCTGCACTAATTTGCCTTCTTTCCATTGTCTTCCTTGCTATCCCTCTGTGTGACTGTCTTTTATTTTGAAGCCCTTTGATGGCAGAAATGTTAATTCAGCATATAGCTCCTGGCCACCCACCTGCTAGAAGAGTGTGCGTGACATGTTTGGAGGATTACTGCAGCAGTTTTTCTCTCAAAGACGTGTGGCGAAAACTGAAATGACACACCAGGTGACCTTTCACCTTTTATGCTACTCAATTAGAAAGCACAAGTCTTTTCTCTGATTACAATTGTCAGTTAAAGAGTTCATCACCACACCTTCACCCCATCTTCCTTCCCTTCCTGTTCTACTACTGACAGGTTAAGAAAAAACTTTAATGATTTGACAGTGCTCTGCGAAGCTAGGGCAGACGGCAAAGAAATTTGTTAGTCGGGAGTTCATTGATCATCTCTGATTCTGTGGTAAGATGGGGGTGGAGGAAGAACAAGAAGGAGGGCTGAGATAAGAGCAGAGGCAATCTCGCAAGTGAATACATATAAAGCTGAAGCGCTTTGATGAAAGGTGTCAGAAGCTATGAATTGCATAACAATGAATAGCTCAGCAGTTGCAGATCTTTGTTATGCTTATCCGAACAGATTCATAAACAAAAGCCTTTGGCACAGCGTTTATGTGAAGCTTTTTTGTGTGTCTGTGTGTGTGTGTGTGTGTGTGTGTGTGTGTGTGTGTGTGTGTGTGTGTGTGTGATTAAAAACATAGATTCCTGCTGAGTGATTTCTTTATTTTTCGGAGTGGTGTAGTTGACCCTCTGCTGCAATTTTTAGTGAAATGATAAGGATATTTTTCTGGTTACAGATACTGTACACTAAAACTCCTTCTCACTGAACTGCAGGTATATGGATGCAGGCTCAGCGGTTTAAGGCTCTAGGTCCATGTCTCACGTCTCTCTCCCTGTCTTGCACCATTTACTCAGGCACACATGATCCCCCTGTATCCACATTCTCCTTTGATACTTACATAAACACTCATGCACAGTGGAAGGTTAACAGCAGTTGGTCTTTCTTTGGTAGCAAGGGGTCAAGTCAGCTTTAGAGGATTTAAGGAACAATCACAAACTAAGCCTTTGAGGGAAACAAGATTTCAGTACACAGACATGCATGAGCTGCCTTCCATCTATTTCTTGTCTCTTTTTTTTTTCTTGTATTTTTGGTGTTCACCTCAACTTATACCTTCGTCAAGACTGTGCATAGATTGCCTATGAATAACGGGATAGAAGGGAAGTGAGTGTCTCATGTTAGTCCGCATTTCCTTATCAGTTAAAGATAGCTCAACATCCGACAGTTGACATAGTAGCTGCCACTCTGTATACTATATCAAGTCTAAACCTGTTGTGAAATTTGAAATTGATATTGAACGGAGGCTGATTTGAGGTTGTAGGCATCGAGGGGGAAGTGAAGTTTTCCATCATCACGCTTCACAGGCCTGGAAATTAGTGTTTGTCATGCTTTAATATCAGATATACCTACACAGAATCATACGGCAACACACACACGCACACGCACACAAACACGAACACAGGGCTCAGATTTGCACAGCATAGGCCACAGCAGGAAGCACTAGAATTATTTGCAGGTGGATGTACTCTCAGAACAATCCGTTTGACATTGAGGGCTACAGAAAACTGTAAACAACAAAGCCACTACACTCAAATGGTACAGTAAGTTTTAATTTCCCTCAGTACTCCAATAAAGAAATTAAACACATTAGCCATATTGTGGTGCAATGACAAGACCAACTCTTGAACTGCATATGAAATATTTTGACCCCACCAGATTTGACTAACCCCATTATTTCCACTCTCTGTATCATTGTTATTTCAAGCAAATTGGCAAGGAGGACAAACAAGTGAAGCTGATAGCGGGAGATTAAAGCTGTTAAAGTATTCATTTAGCATTTCACATTAACAATTACTTCCAGGTGTGAGATTACATGTGGTTGCGCTGTTGTTGCAGCAGTGAAATGGCAGTTTAAATTGTTTTATCTCCGTTGCACATTGGGTCTACAGCTTTTTTCTACTACTGCTTTGTAATGATGTCACAATAAGCCCTTCTTTGAGAACAGATACAAGGAATATACTGTATGTGCTTCCGCATCCATGCGATACACATAGTCTCTGTTTGTGTGTGCATCCATGTGTTCCAGTGTTTAGGCGCTGTATGGTGTATATGTCTATAATGGTGTAAGGTGTAAAAATAAATGTCAATAATCACTGTACACCAGCTCATGGTTGGGAAGAGAAATAGTGCATACATCATTGAGGGATTTTGAGGTGAATCATTGGCTAACATTAGTTGGCTGGGTATTTGCTGCTGGCTTCTAGATGCATTATTTCTCCCCGGGGATTTTCCTGTGACCATAATCCCTTGTTCTTTCGGAGGATACAGACAAAATTACTAGAAAGAAAATCTCAGACCATCCACACACACGTCTTATATTAATGCTGAGATAAACAGGCACTGTTCACCGGTAATAAATATGGGGTGTTTGGCAGAAATGTTCTTTTTCATGATATGTTCATTTCATAGGGCCTTAGAGATTTTCTGCATCAATATTATTCGAGTCACTAGTCCCTGTACCTACAATGAAAGTAATACTGCTCATATCTAGTGCCTTTAAAGTATGTCAATGAGATATGACTTCTTCATATTTAATGTAACAATGACCATTGCCCCGTTCTTTTATGGACAAGCACACAACACGTTAACAGAGTGGCCATATTTTTGTAACAGTGGGATAGTGGTTTTTAATGTGTTTGGATGAAGAAGAGGTTTGTGTGTAGACCCTCTGATAAGCTTTAATACAGAAACACATTTGGACAACCAATCTGTGTGAATATTATATGAGTACTGTGGCAGGAACACTTGTTATCACTAAATCATTATTCATTTGAAAAAAAAAAAGAAAAGTGTGTTTTTTTTGTACACTTTGTTGCAAGGCTGTACAACTACAATATAGTCCTCACATCCATAATGTCCATAATATTCCACACAGTGGGTGAATAATTTACCATCAATCAGAGGTGTCGTGACAAGGATTACGGGAGTATCTTTAGCAAAACAGACTTAATCACAAGCACACAAACATCATTGTCAAAGCACAGTAGCGACTACATATGAAACGTTTTAAGCTTTTTTAAGTGCTCAGGCGAATGTTTGGTCAAAATTATACTTCTCCTGTGTTTATCAAATTTAGCTTAGCAACCTCGGGCAGTTGAATTTTTATCAGTGTGATAAAACTCTGCTTGTGTCCTGTGAGGTCTTGCTGTCTGAGTTTGACACAGCTGCGTCTTGAATTTCTGCAGCTGAAAAATGGGTCCTCTGTGAACATGGCTGCAGGGCACTGGTTTTCATTTTGATGTTTTAGGGATTGCACTGGTGAAACCCTGGTGTTCTCGTCACAAAACTCACATTATGTCTTTAGTACTCTTGATGGAGAAACCGACACAGTATACAATCCTCACACGGCGTAAGGCTGGGTGGTCTAAAAACCTTATCTAACTTTTGAATGTCAGCTCTTCAGTTTTTCAATTGTTGTAAGCCTGAAGTTTCCAAGACTGTCCTGTGGGAAAAACGTCTCCCTCCATTTCGGTCAGAAAATCTTCCACATGCTATCAGTCTCCCTGTACAGAAACCTTTTTACTTCTTAGACAAGCTAGGACTCACAATAATCATGGTAGGCCTGTACCCTCTCCACTGGGCTGCATTTTGTCCCTGGAGTTAAGGCATATTGCAGCATCTGATGCCTTTGACAGACTTGAACATATGTTAAGGCTCAGATAATCTTGTTTTATAACAACGAACAGTGTAGATTTTCATTTCAAATAAGCAGATTAATATTGACTTTGCTTTGTAATCTCGGCTCTCTTGTTTGCTGATCCTTCCATGAGAATGGATCGAACTCTTACTCTAGGAAGGGGGGCGGGGTAGGTTTAGCATCGAGTGGCCGCAGGTGCATACCGCGTCATGATAGCAGGCTGTGAATGAGTGAGAAGGAGAGGCTTTGTAAGTCCGGTCAGTCTGTGTTTACTACTTGTTTTCTTTCTCCAGTCTGAAGAGGCCATCGGAGGCAAACATGAACATCTAATCATCATCACAGCTGTTGTGACTGATGATAATGGAGAATATGGCCCCATCTTTATCATAATCAACAATATAGCAGCGGTGTGAGTCCATCTGGCACCCCCACGCACCGTTCTCCATCTGCACCTCCTCTAGGTTGCTGAGAGGATGGTGTCATTATCAAAGGGAAATCATAAAATAATTTAGATAGAAAAGCCTCATACCTCGAGCCTACCTTCAGTGGGGGCAGAGACATAAAGCATCTTTCCTCACCGAGGCGACTGAAGAGTTTGCTCACAATCAGTGTGGCTAGCTGCAATTCCATTCCACGGTGTTGTGCCACACTGTAACTACTAAATGACAGATGGTGGCGAACAGCCTTACATCACAGCAAAGGTCTGACAGTAAATGGTTTCTTTATGTTTTATGGTTATGCTTGTATGGCTGTGTGCGGCTCCTGGAATGATGAAGTGTTGTTTTAATTCCCCTGTCAAACGTAGAGCTAGTCTGGTTAAAAAAAAAAAATACAGATGATGTTTGCAAATGTAGGCAGCATTGGTGGTGAAGGTGATGGTATTGAGGACAGTTTCCAGACATTTTCCTGAATTTAGTAGAGCCACACAGTAATGGACAGTTTCAGACACTCTCAAGATAAACATACTGACAGTACTCATCTGTCTCTCGTGGTCTAGGGACCCTGCAGTAATTTATTATCTGTGATGAATGGTACTTCTGTGATGCACTGTTCATTCTGAATGTGTGTGTGTGTGTGTGTGTGTGTGTGTGTGTGTGTGTGTGTGTGTGTGTGTGTGTGTGTTTTTGTATGTATGTATGTATGTATGTATGTATGTATGTATGTATGAAATAGGAACTTTGGCTCAAGTTCACATACAAACAGTATTAAACTGTCTCCCCCAGTGTGATTGCTTTTAAAACAAGCAGTGCTGCAAGGTCTGTGTGTGTGTGTGTGTGTGTGTGTGTGTGTGTGTGTGTGTGTGTGTGTGTGTGTGTGTGTGTGTGTGTGTGTGTGTGTGTGTGTGTGTGTGTGTTTTTTTGTATGTATGTATGTATGTATGTATTTATGTATGTATGTATGAAATAGGAACTTTGGCTCAAGTTCACATACAAACAGTATTAAACTGTCTCCCCCAGTGTGATTGCTTTTAAAACAAGCAGTGTTGCAAGGTCCTTGTGTGTGTGTGTGTGTGTCTGTGTGTCTGTGTGTGTGTGTGTGTGTGTGTGTGTGTGTGTGTGTGTGTGTGTGTGTGTGTGTGTGTGTGTGTGTGTGTGTGTGTGTGTGTGTGTAACAACAATAGCCTATTATTTCAGGACAGGTTCTAAAGCCACCATTATCGTTAATGTGCTCACAGTGTCACTTATATGTGCTTGCGCCTCTTGGCAATTTCTCGGCTTAAACCAATCCTGCTTGTGCCGAGTTGATGGAAGTGGCGCGGCTGCGGATGTGTTTATGGAGATCACGCTGCACGAAGTAGTTTGGTTCTTGTTTTGGTATAAAAAGTGAGATTTTGTCCATAGAAATGGATGAAGCAAGAATAGATACCAATGTTGGAGTTACAAAACTCTGACATATATAAAGTATATGAAAAGTAAGGTGTACTATACGTCTTGTTGTCATGATTTAAATCAGCCACATTGGGGAGAAAACAGTGGTGGTCATTCTCGGCATAAATCACCATGTTTTTTTCCTGCATGCTTTTATTTTAGCCATCTGTGTTTCTCTTTTAAAGTAATGAATATTCACATTTTGACGTCATTTTTTTGAGCTTGTGAGATTAGAAGGTTTAGGACCCATACAGCATTCTACCAACCGCTGAGCAATATAATGACACTTGCTAGAGCCCACAGTATAGTGAATAACTGCTTTCAGGTTTTCAGTGATTTTTAGCAGATGAAACCCAAAAGACCTTTGTGACTTGACCATTGTTGACCTTGGTGCAGTACACTGAAAAGCTTCAACAGTTAAGGTTTGGGTCGCAAATGTTTTCCATTGCCTCGGAATTAAAAGTGAATTTTAAGTGTAGATTAGTGAACCAGCTCCAATTACTGGCCAAAGTGTAAGTGCAATTACCTCTCTTCTTTCCCTTGGCAAAATTGGAATTCATAATCATCTTTTTCTTTGCATTTTCATTCATTTCTATGAAAAATATAACCAAGTTTTCATCAAATAGATTGATTTTGCCTTGTTAAATTCTTTTATAAATAATGTTTTTGAGGAAATCTAATTTGGCTCGCAAGCACAACACTGAAAACCTCCCTTACAATACGTCAACTAGATGTTAATTCTTCTTGATCTTCTTGACACCCGCCTAGTCAATTAGCGGCCAAAATGGGCTGGCATTTTAGAATAAGCTCTTGATTGCTTTCAATCTTACTTTTCCAATAGTGGTATTCCCAAAGGTTCAAATCAAGGCCCTCAGTTGTTTTAAAATTACATTTTGATTTGGGGCAGAGTTGTAAAAAAACACAAGATAATTTTTCATTCTTATGCGAATGATACACAGCTGTCATGGCAACATGTTTTCCTGTTTATCATAACTTTAAAGGCTGAATGTCACAGAATTTCCTACAGCTAATCAAAAATCCTCTTCAGCTAAAATCAAGCCTTGGAGGTTGCTCTCCGTGGTTGATGAAATCCATGATTATGGCCTTTTTGACATTTGCCTCTTGCTAACCATGAAGAGCTATTCACATGCTTATATATACATTCAACAAACTGTCAAAAAAAAAAACAAAAAAAAAACGAGTTCCCTCCATTTTATGCTTTCACACCTAACTTGTTTGGTTCTGTTAAAAGGAACCCTGTTTGTGTTTGCCCGGTTAGTACAATTTGTTCGGGGTGTCAGTCAAACCCTGGTGCAGACAAAATGACGCAACCAAGACCGCTTGAAAAGGAGGGTCTCAGTTCACCTCAGTGGTTTGTGGTGTGGAAGCAAATGGACCAATCACAGGATTTTTTTTTTAAAGTAGATGTGATTTTAGCATGAATTAAAAAGATACCACTATTAAATCCATCTGCTGTTCATGAACTGTTCAGGAAGTGATCTTGTAATTGACCAGTAGAAGCAATAAGTCTTTTTTTCTGATTAATCAGACAGTCAAAAGTAGCTAAAACTGCAGTGTGCATATCATACTCTACTGTGTACTTTGCCGATTCATTCACATAGCTGTAAAACATGTCTCTTTTTCGTCCTCTCTCTCCCTGATTTGCAGACTAATAATAATTTTTGCTCATTATCAGGTAGTACCTTCGTGACCTCTTAGTGACATCAGATAGGCATTAAAGTGCTGCATAAATGAGGATAATGAGGATGACAACTGCCAAAATTGATCAGTCAGTAGTTTCCCTATCTGTTTACTAATTTGTAAAAAAAAAAAAAAAAAAAAAAAGCGGTGTAAACATGAACTGGACCGGAACTAAAGTGCCATACTGTATCCTTTTTTCCCCCTTGGTCTGGACAATAGGTGCGAAAGTGCCCTAGAGGCCCCCAGCTACATCTCTCAGCCTAAATATAGTCTTAATCATCAGGTGGGGCTTCCCTGAAGTCTGATTACCAAGGATGACCAGGCCTTTGCTGTAAAGGTTATGCTTCTGAGGAACATTTTATTATTAATTAATGCCCCATGAATACTGTCCTCACCTTGAGGACTTTTTTTTTCAGCAGTCAGTAAAACTTAAAATGAACTTCTTTTGAACTTTTCCTTTCTTTGAACTATTTCACCTTTGCTCCCCCAAACCATAATTGAGGCTTTAAGCTAGAACTACTGAATTATCTAATGTTAGCAGCTTCTGTGTCAGGCAGACAGCCAAAGGGACACACATTGTTAAAATTTGTCGTAGGCATTTAATTTGTATTCAGGGAAAGGGGAACACCATCTTCTAAAATTTGGCCTCAGGTACTGTGGAAACACACAGTGACCCACTTTTGACTGCAGTTGATCCCCATTGATTTTTACCAAGGCCTCTTGTATTGTAACATCCTATTTTCCAGACAGATAATGTCAAAGTTGTTGTTATGAGTCTAAGGTAGGGAGGACGAGATTTTGGTAAGGGCCCATGAGGAGTTTTGTGAGCTATTTGTGAAACGATTTGCTGTGTGGGTCAGTAAGAGCACCAAACCTGTCAGTCATTTCACTGTTTACCTTCTTTTTCTCTTACTGGATGATGCCTGTGATTTCACATGCTGAGCTTGTCTGTTGAGTGTCTGTGTGTCCTCTGTCCTGTGTGTATGTGTTAGTGTGTGTGTAAGTGTGTGTGTGTTTCTATGTCTATGGCCGTTTCTACCTGTCTCTTTTTATGTGAGTATGTACTGCTTCTGGTTGGAAGCAGTACATATTCAGTTGCAATGATGAACCTGGATGCCTTGCATGACAGACAGAAATGATACGATGAAAACGGCCTTGCCCACCTCCATCAACAAATGGCGTACCATATTAAACAGTCAGCTGTCAGTGGTTGCTGGATGCTGCTGACTGTTGAAGGTCCACTCTGTTAGGAGCACGCAGCATCCTCTGTATTTTCATACATTAAACGCTAGACTTTTGTCACTGAAATGAATAAATCGTTTATTGCAATTTCACAAGCAAAATTTGAGAAACACGAAGGTTTGTCTCTAATAATATTCGAGTGTGCAGCTTCTACCTTAGGCCCATTACTTGTGCATTTTCATACCAGACGCGATATTTAGGCTCCTTGGGATACGTAACGTTTTCAGTCGAGCAAAATAGTCATCTTTACATCAAGTAAAACAAAACAGTCATCATCTTGCATGAGAGATGAATCTGAAACACAAATGACATATGACCAAAGTGATAATTAATCTCCTCTCTCCAGATTCTGACAGGTCTCCCAGCCAAGACATTAAATCTTAATTTAAGACTGCATTTCAAGCACAAATGCTTGAGCACTGACATGGTGCCATTATTAATGTGGTCTGTGGCCTCTAAATTACAGACAATCAGCAATTGGCAAATCTAACACTACCACAGCATGGTGTCATTTTTTACCCTTCTGTACTCCCAGATTTACAACATGTCTGTTTGGTGTAATTGAGAATGATTAAAGCTGTTTAGTCCCAGGCCTGTAACTGTAATCCAATAATCAATCAGATTCTCTATGAGCCCAGCACACACGCTGACAAGGTAAATTAAAGTTCTGATTTCTCAACATTTTCACTTTATTATCACTCATATATCATACATTGGAGGGAAGAGAGAGCGGTCGAAGGCCTTGTAGAGGAATTTGTAATTTGATACTATTAAGTCTTAAAATACAAATTATATTTGTGACCCCCATATGAACCAAACCGTTCCACCCCTACTGTAGAATCAAGTCTTAAGCTGTATATGTTCATTTTATAGTTATGACTTAAAATTATCATAGCTAAATTCTCAAATCAGGATTTCCACCAGAACTATTTTTTTTTTGTTCTTGGCAGAAAAATGTATGTCAACCAAATTTCACGGAGATGCCTGTTTTCTTTAGACGTCATGGTGGTAGAAAAAGTAATAGACGAAAACATACCCACAAAACATTTATGAAGGTATAGAGCTCCCCTTTGATTGTCATAGCTAAGAGGGCAGTATTCCTCAACTGAGCGTGTTTTGCCGTTTTAAATGCTAAATTTATTACTGTTGAGAAAGAAAATAGTGTGTAAATAGTTAATTCATTATTTATTTCTACATCAAATAGAAGAGTTTGATGCGTTAATACTGATCCTTGCTTTTAGAGAGGAATAACAGGGGAAAAAAACACAACTTGCTGGTCATACATTAAAGGGATATTTGGTCTTTTAAACAAAAGTTGTTACAGTCACCTGTCTCTAGCGATATTAATACATGGACTGTGGTCTGAGGTGTGGCTGCTTGTGTTTGTCTGCATAATGCATAATGCACACTGTAGGTGGATTCTCCTCTTAGATCCCTTAATATGTTTGGAACGCTATCATTTTTTTTTTTTTTTTTGGATGGTAGTTTATTACTGTTCACTGGGACTCACATATCTTTGACACTTAACTCTCTCGAAGTTGGGGGGATATACAGACGAGCCCTGGCTTGCTCATTAACCACAGGGAAGTTAACTTTAATGGTATGCAGTGATGTTTTTAATTTGCATTGTACAACAAAGGCCCATCACTGGTAATTTTACACATTGTAAAGAAAATGTATGAAACTGATTTGCAAATGAACCTTTTGGGTTTAACACTTTCAGGTATACTCTTAATTTATTTTGCCTCAGGCAAATGTGAAAATGAGCACACTTCTAATTGCACAGCATATAAAGCAATTGTGTAATTTTCTTTTTCTTTTTCTTTTTTTTTAGTCTGGTCATTTAAATTATCTTGATAAAGGCATGAGGCAGATTGGAAACTCTTAAGACACAGATAGAGAAGTACTTTCATGAAAAGATATGGATCAAAGAGCAGGTCCTGCTGTTTGAAGCTTGATGCTGTCACTCTTCCTGTTCTAGAAAATTATAGCAGACTCTCACTAAAAGCTGAGGCTGAGGGAAGCAGCAGCAGTGCCCCCTCCTCCGTCCCTCTCTGCATCTCAATGTCTGTGTGTGTATATTTCTCAACAACAAAGACGCAGCTTTGATATGTCACACTTCCAGCCGGAGGCGTGCGAGAAGTAAAGTGCCATTTGTGGATGATGTATTTTGAAGTTAATACTCCTCAAAAATAGCTAAGTTGTTAATTTTTTAAAAATGTTTTCCTTTTTTGTTTGAATCCCTTGATCAAGTGGAGTGCCGTCACCATCAGTCTACCCTGAAATAAATCGAAGTGGATGGAGGCACAGAGCAGAGTGGGAGATCTTGAGTCATAGAGAGACTTCTCATAAAAAGCCTCCAGTGCAAACACTATGGCTCTGAACAAAGAACAGACCCTGTCGTTTGAAGCTTGGCACAGTCCCTCTTCCGGTTTTTTGGAAAATTGCAGACACACACAAAGATACAAACACACACACACGTGTTGTCTATCTGCTGCTCCCAATTTCCCCTTTTCTCTTTGTCTCATGTCTGACTTTCTCCTCGGACAAAGGTTCATTTAAAAAAAAAAGAAAAAAGAGTGTGACTGGTAAGAAGAACATGTGGATGTTTTACAGTTTGCCACAACAGACTTTTACATTTTTTTCCTCTTTTAAAAAATAAAAGGAAGCAGCTTAACAAGACACAACAGCCTTGTCCTTCCTATGCGTCACCATGCCCAAACACCAAAGCAGCTTTGACATGCCTCACCTTCTATCTTGGGATGAAAGACAAGGGACAATGTAGAGCAGGTTAAATAAAACGTATGACTGTCACTGTCAGCACACACAGGATCAGTTTCACAAAGTACGTGTTAAATATACTTTAATCTCTGCAATTAACGCATTATCATTGGCATTTTGTAGGCAGTAGTGCCCAATCTGAAGCAGTATCAAGAGCAGTGGCGTGTGCTTGACTTGCTCTTCCCCTAATGTGGGAGGAAGAAAAGAGGGGGAAATCTCAGAGACTTTGGCCCAGTCTGTGTCCCACTCACAGGCGGATGATTCCCTCTTACAAACTAACTATTTTGGAGGAGATTAAGATGAAATAACAGCCGCAGGAAAAAAAATCCATCTTGAGAGCTATATTGGCTCAAATATGTTGAAGCGATTTGGATATCTTGTTTGAAAAACTGTGCAGAAACAGTGCAGAAATTCTGGGGGACGTGGCTGTTAATATTACTTTCAAAATTAAATCACGCACTGTGCCTTTTATGTTCCTCAAATGTACTGTAATTAGTGAAGTGTTCCAGTGTGTTAGACCACATCAGCAACATATTATCTGAGGTGCCACAGCAATTAAGGCAGAAAAACTGAGTTGAACAGCCTGAGCCTCATTTCCTAAATCAAATCTGCATGTACATATATTTCTAATAACATTTATTTCTAACAACAGTTACTTTGATTAACGTGTTGCACTGAATTATCTCGATCTAAAAACATGAAAAAGATGTTATTTCCTAATATTTAAAATCATAAATAGAAATATTACCTCAAAATGTAAATTTCTGTTCTCCCATACATACTTTTAAAGAACCGAAAGTCAGGTATTTGTAAACTCTTTGAAATTTCATTTTATAGTGAATAATAGAGTAAAGCATCTGTTTTCAATACCTTTATGTGGACATGGTTTGTGGTGAGGTGTTTCAATATGAGTCATGCTGATGTAGTTAAAATATTGTGCTGCCTTGTCGACTGAGTCATGTATGCTCTGAATGTGGGTGAAAGGAGGTCATTATAAAAAGCTCAAGACAACCATTTGTTTAGATCTTGATGTTGGTTTCCATGTAAAGATGTCTCACACCCAGTATCAGTTGATTTGTTGCTTATCACAGGCCAACTGTATGGATGTATTTAGTAGAACAAAGCTCCAATTTAAGGAGAGATTCACTCCAGCCAACAGATGTTATTTTTATTATGCATTCAGTATCAATTATGGAAAATAACCAGGGATTTAAAAACAATTATGAATTGCATGGTATGCTCTAATATAATTGCTTTCTTTATTTTATCGTATTTTCTGAATGTGATAATTGTGTTATGTGATACCTAAAGTTTGAGTTGAGCAACTCTTTTTGTGAACATGCTGAGACTGCACTTTTCTTATCAATACAGCCTAGTCGGCATATGTAATGAGCAAAACTTTTGACTTTACAGTTGAAGTATTTGGTTAGATCTTTAATTAAGGCCCCAGAGAGAGTGCACAATTTAAATTTTTATTTTGTGAGTTCAAGGGAATTCATCCTCTGTAGACATTGGCCATCACCTTCTGAAGCTATCCAGCAAGGCAAAGTTATTTATTCAAACAGATTGAAATCGAAAGGTTAGAAGAAGGGACTGGAGGGCTGTTGACCTGAAGTCTGGGCACGCTTAGAAAATCTGTAGTATTCAAATACTGCACCGATGTTAGTAGAAATGCCCTTGACCAATGTATTTAACCCCAAATTTCTCAAGTGGCCAACGACAGAAGACTGTGCTTGTACTGGGGAGCTCCGAGGTTACATCCTCAAGCTAAGTCAGCAATACCATGAGTTAGAAATACTCAATTACAAGTAAATGGCTTGTTTTTAAACATTAGTTATAGCAGCAGAATGTACCTAAACACCAAAAGTAAAAAAAACTGACCGTGAAGCTTGGCTCAATTCCAAGTGTGACGTTGATGATAACTAAATGTGCAAGCAGTATTTTAATTTAATTGGTGAACCATGAAGTGATGAGAATACTTTTATATATTAGTTAGTAGTAGTATTGTGTAATATTTTTGAACTTTTTGTATTTTCGAAATAAAACATGGAGTAGAAGACAGTGTTTTTTTTTTACAGTATATGAATAATATACAGCATGTCCTTTAGTTAAGATGAGTATCTAAAGAATGCCAGTGTTTCACTGCCAGTGTTTCACTGCCCTAACTGGTTTAAACCTTTAAGTGTCTTGCACCTCTGATCCCACCCAACATTGGACGTGATCACACGTGGTCCCTTGGTCACAAGTGTGCTCTGTTGCATGTGTAAACATACCCAGTGGTGTATTTTGAGCTGCTGTTAAGTTTCCCTTTAAAGCTGCAGTATGGGTGAATTACTAAAACTGCATAAAATTGGGCTCTCAGCCATTACTGTTCCCATCAGTAGCAGTCGTAGTAATAGTAGTGTCCAGCACTGAACAATTGGAAGTAATATTTACATTGACCTAAGGTGTTCATTCATACAAGGATTTTTTGATACAGTGAGAAATCAAAATCAAAGCCAAAACATGTTTAAAGCTTAGCCAAACATCAGGCTAAAAAGCAGTGTTCTGCTGCCCTCTATTGTTGAATGTGTCATGTGTTGCACCTCTGACCACACCCCACCCATCTGGCGTAGTTGGGTGTGGTCAGAGGTGTTCTCTGTTGCACCCGTAACCCCACATATCTGTGATGTCAGGACGTATTGACACACCCTATAGGACTCTTCTACATCACTGCAGCCAGGTGAGAGGTTAAACCACAGGAGGTCAGCAAAGACAAGATTTTCAGCTATTAAATTCCCCTTAAAGGTTGGAGTCTGGGTGAACTGCTACCAATGCATTATATGATGCTAAAATGCAAACAACTGACCAACTGTTATTATTATCCGTATCAGTATTAGTATTAATTGTAATGGTAGTAGAAGTAGTTGTCAACATACACCCAACAGCCAACTTCTCAAAATAATCATTCACATCAGAAAATTTCTTCACTCTCAGTCATGGAAACAGTGATATGTTAAGTATTCCTGTCAGCGTAGCATATTTGTTTAAGTAGGCGGAGTGATAAAATCAACACATACTTTTATAAACAGCACAAAATAACTGCTCTGCTGCTCTGATATAAATATTTTTCTTTGTTGTACTCCATCGCTTCTTCTTTTTTTCATCTCATCTCAGCCCCTAAGGGCTTTTCTCATTTGCCCTCATCTGACCTCTCTCGACCCTCGTTCCGCATCCCATCCCATCCTTCCTCCTCACTGTCAAAAAGCATCTTTTCTTCCCCTCTTCCTCACTCATCCCTACTCCTCACCCCCCCCCCCTCTCCATTTGCCATCAAGTGTGAAATGAGAGTGCAATATGCTGACTTAAAAAGCAGACAGGATGAGAGTGAGTGGTCTGTCACAGGAGAATGATCTCAACAGGCCTGTCCACCTCCAAATCCCCGGCAATTCCACCAGCTCCACCCCCCTCCAGCCGCTACGCCACTATCAACACGCACCCTCACACAACTGGGTTCATCAGTCACAGAGAATTCTGCAGTGACACAGGGGCCATGGACTGGTTGGTTATTGAACACAATCAAACCAACCATCCAGGCAGCTGGGGGAGCCCCCGGTACAGTAGGCCACATATCTGACCAAGAGTCCCTGATAAAGACTAGAGAAAGTATTGCATAAGCGCACACAGACTTGCCAGGGAATTATACATGCATGCACACACACATCAACAATTCTATCAAAGCCTCCCTCCATTTGCAAATTGGTTTACCCTCCTGACTAAAATGATAACTAGGAGAGGTAATTGGATTTTAAGGAGAAACACTTTCCTCCAAGGCTGTGGCTGCGAAGCAATTTCTGATTCTACAGCAGTAATAAATATTGATATAAAGTGCTGACATACTATGAAAAGTCATAAGATGTGAATAATGAGGGATGGCAGCAAAAACCAGCGAAAAGCAAATGTAAACAACCCAAGTTCTAGTTTCAAGCTCACCACCTGTTCTGTCTGCGAAGCTAATCTATACACCTCCTTTAGGTCTCGAAACCGAATAAATCATTTGCACATGAACAGTTTACAGTATTTGGCAGTTTTCTATGATATGGTGTTAACAACATATGGGTGTCAGTCTGTGCCTCACACACACACACACCAAAGTGACATATCAGAGAGGACGGATGCATTCCTCAACCCTGACAGACATGGCGCTAGTGCCAAAAGGCTAATTGGCTTTTAGAAGAAATAAAGAAATAAAGAAAGAGAGCCACAGCCAGAGGGCAGGAAAGAGACCAAGAGATAAAAATGCTGCGGGTAAGTTTTGTCATTTCATTTCTGTTTTCATATTGACCTTAAAGTAATCAAACTGCTATTGTTATTTACTCTGCTCTCTAAATTATCAAAAAGACAATGGCCTGGTATTCCATCATTATTATTATACATTAACTTATTAACTTATTCAATTATTAAATTATTAATTATTCTCAGACGGGGACATTTAATCTTAGAAATAGTTTTGTGTGTCACAGTTCTCACATAACCTGTGACAGGCTTACAAGTTACCACGCTAGCAAAGATGTCTCACTGAAGCTTTGATTTGTTGACTCAACAAAAACACCGGTGTGTATGTGTTACAGCCTGTTCCACACACATTACAGCCCACGAATGCTAGATAGACTTGTGACAGACAGGTTCAAATTCCATTCCATTATCTAGTTGATTTTTCTCCCAGCCATGCCATTGCAATGGTCAGAGAACATCTTTCATCACTCTACGTCATTTCAGGAGGCATAGAACCATAACTGCAACTACTGTAGCCAGGAAGTGCTCTTTGGACATGGCTCCTGGTGTTGTGTTGACTTGGAATCTGGCTGCAAACCTTCGCCATGGTAATAATCTCCCGCAGTCAAAACCAATCAATGTGACAAATGTCATTCAACCCTCAAAGGAATTCATCTCTTGACCTTCCGATAGACAAGCAGGCGACCCTTGGTGGGGTGGGAGGTCAAATGGTCTGTCGAGGGATATATTCACATTTACAGATGTTTACAGTGTGTGTAAATCAGGTTCTTGCCGACGCAGTTGTGGTTGTACTGTGAATGACCAACATCCCCAGTAACACCCCCAAACCAACACTGTACTTTTATTCTTCCTGCTGGTGTTTTTGATATTCTTTCTGCCTTTTGCAATAGGCTGTGAAAAGGACAAGCTTAGTAGCACTTAAGAATCAACCACTGCAGTGGCAGTGAATGATAAGAAGTTAGAAAAAAGTATTGAAAACTAATTGTAGCCATTATAAAGCCATTATAATGCCATAAGACATCAGTTTAAATTAAAACCTACATTTTTAGACCAAAGAATCTATTTTTGATTGAACTTCAAATTTTAGTCGAACCTGTCAACCTCTTGACTCTCTTGTCTAGGGAGCCGGTTTAAAAATAAATCTCTTTTGTTTCTTCCCATACTATCTCCGCTCACTTTCCTCCACTCAGTCTCCTCTGATTTTGGCAGGACTTTGATAATCTAAATAATCAGATGAGCGCGGCCTATGAGCCACCCTTGAAATCTGACCGTGCCAACTGATCCAGTAAATCATTTTAACGCAGATGTGTTACGGACGACTCAACAGTAAAGACCACTTATATTACAGACCAGAGAACTGTGTGATCTGAGGAACACACGGCGGAAGAAATGAAAACAGATTGAATTATGGTATGCGATTTGAAATAATACAATTCAAAACATTAACAAAGAAGTGAAACTTAATTTTAACTTGGTAGGAAAGATACATAAAACAGTTTGACATCATCTGATCCCTTAAGTCCATACCACAGTGCTCTCTGTCAAAGATATTGTTTTAGCTGTTTATGTGGTTCTCAGTAAGAAACACCAGCACCACAGTTTCTCTTAAAAATGACAAGAGGCAGCAATGATGGATATGTGCGGCGGTCTCGGGATGAGTCTGAGTGACCTGATAAAGTATTTTTAAACATGTGCCATCATGATTTCAAGCACTAGTCTCAGTCTGATGGAGTGACAGCAGAGAAACATTTATATTATGATGATAAGGAATTTAGGCTAGAAACCTAATGCATTCAACTTTGCTGGGTATTTCGGTGGCAGAGGGCATTTAATAGACAACTTTGAAATGTCACTTTGGTATTACCTATCGTGTGAACATGGTCTGACTTTGGCTGATGCATTTAGATGACATTATAGATTGAACACGTTCTCTGAGAGGAATAACACAGTAAAGGTGAGTACACTGCATGTCTCTGTTTCTGGAACAGTTCAGTGTGTTTGCTTTAAAATCTATATCACTGAGAGAAATGCAACATGAGCATGTGACCTCTGGTTACTCGTCTCTCTTTCTCTTCCTGAGCTGTTGAGGAAGAGAGGAAAAGCATACAATGTGACGTGCAATGGGAGCCAAGGATGTAAAGGAAATCCAAGATTACAGATGAGAAAAAAAGATGACTGACTCATGGATAAAATAAAAGAATTGTTAAAGAAGCATTCTCATGGGGGATATGCAGGGAGAGGAATACTGTGGGAAGAGTGATTAGCGTGATTATATCCTCCGGCAGAAGAGCTAATGTGTTTTGCTAGAATGTCTGGGTATTATATATTGAATATGTTCTGTACATGTCAGCTTAAATTTTGTGTGTGTGTGGGGGTGTGAGCCTTTACACGTTATACACAATGCATGTACAGTATGTGCATGTGCTTCATGTGTGCATGTGGCTTTATAAGACCTAAATATATCTGAATGGGTTTTCACAATCGTGTGTGTTTGTGTTTGTTTGTTTGTGTTTGTGTTTGTGTGTGTGTGTGTGTGTGTGTGTGTGTGTGTGTGTGTGTGTGTGTGTGTGTGTGTGTGTGTGTGTGTGTGTGTGTGTGTGTGTGTGTGTGTGTGTGTGTGTGCGCACGCACACAATCTTTTCCATATCCAATAACCCAGGTGCAGAACAATCCCATTAATTTTACCGCTGTTTTATTTTCTCATTGCCACCCCTTATGAATACAGATCACAGCTGATTGCATTTTAAACTTAAAGGAAAAATATCTATCCTTTCCACATTAAAATGTCCAAAAAAAACTAAGCCTCTTTTGTTGAGTTGTCTTCTTACATTATTCCAAATCTTTCCAGCAATTTTCAAATCCAGAGAAATCTGTAATTTTAATAAAGGTAATTGTCCATTTCATTTAGTCGCCTGTCAATGGTGTCATATTCCCTTTGCGCATGCATCAGAGCTGTGGGTGTCTGCCAGAAGCGGTCAAATTGAACTTTTTTTCTCCAGTTTTAAGCCACATTTTAGTGATACACTTTTTAGATCTTGGTCGTTTTTAACATTATATTTTAATTGGATGAAGGGATTTTAGTCATCGGACTTCTGGATCGTAAATTATCTGAGAAATAAGCTGAGCAAACGTTACCTCCAGCCCCTCTGAGACATCCTGTGTCCGCTGAGCAGCATCGGAGAAACAACGATTTTTAACGTGTTTGTTTTGGAGCAGTGTAGACCTGTGGATCATTCAGCTCCTGGTAAAAACCTCCTGAGCGATCAATACTGAAGGAATCCTAACCAGGAGAAGCTGACTGCAATGACAGCAATGGTGGTGAAGATGACAGCTCCCATTGTTCCACACTACTTCACGACATCACCAAACGCTGTCTTTTGTTATTGTTTTGGTTGAGTGAACCCTGACATGAATTGTGCGTTTAAAAGTCCTTATGAAAACTTAGGCATGCATGTAAAAAGAGTCAGTCAAGGAAGATATATTCATAGACTTAAGGACAAGGATTATTTACTGAATAATAATTATAAGGGAGTTGTAAATCTACAGTATACTAATTATGAATGCATTAGTGTGAATTAAATCGGAGAGATGCTATCTGGAGACTGTATGTACTTGAAATGTATAGAAAACTGAGTGAAAAATCCCTAAGGGCTCCCTGAAGGTTTGCTCTTCCTCCTTTCTGCTGTACAGTTTCTAATCAAAGGAAGGATGAGGTTTATTTAAGCCTTAGACATGGATCATTTCCCTTCACAGTTATTTATGAAGTTGTTTATTTCTTCTAAATACACAATAATCTGCAGGTGTACTCCTCTGTGAATATGAAGTGTATAGCATTCTCAAAGTATGTATTTTTATATATGTGTGTGTTGAGAGTTTCTCTTCACCAGGCTACATTTAAGGATACAGAACAGTGCTCACTGTTGAAGGATTTCATTTCCTATGTGTTTCTGCATATCTACAATTTTACCTTAACCCTGAGGTTTAGGGTAAAATTCAGAAAACTAAACCAGAAAAAATGTCCTCACATGTAAATTACAGGGTAATCAGAACCAATCCCATGTGACCACTCTTTGGATTTTTTCAGGTATTAATGTTTGCAGGAAGATATATAAACATGATGTTGGTAGGATGGGTTTTTTGTCAACAATGGGGTTAATACACAGTAGGGGTCCAGATGAAGTTGCAGCCCAGTAGCAGATGGTTACTCGCAAGTGTGTGCAAGTACATGCTTAATGCAAAAGTGTGTATTACAAGTACATGTAGAAGCTATGGTTTAAACATCAAAGAGTGACAAGATTAGCACACAGCACATCGGTCCACTCGCAGTGCAATCAGTGCAGTAACTGCAGCCAGCACGTCATGGTATATAATTATAATACCATTTTTACATCTAAGACTTGTACTTTTGTTGCCTGTTTTGGCCAGTTGGGGGATCATATGTATTAATCGTTGATTAGACGTGGCTTCTGACTGGGAGGAGAGCACGAGTACAAAAAAAGAAGATGGGAAAAAATATCATCAGAGAAAGTAAACAGGAAGAGAATTGGGAGGAGCGGAAGAAGAGAAAGCAGCAACAGAAGGAAAGGAAAAACATTATCTGACTAGCAATAACATTGACAGAAATATCCTCAGCAAGAAGAAGAAGAACCAGGTTAAAGGGGGTTGGTGATAAGGACAAGATAGAAGGTTAAGAAGAGCTCAAATGAGTCACAGGGAAGCAATTGTCCAACCGAAAATACCTCTACTCTCTACACGCCTGAACTTGCCACGAAACCCCACACAACCATCTCAGACCATCTTGCCTAATACCATCATCTACAGGCTGTGATGCTCAGTTTCCTCAAATGTAATAACGCTTCGCCTATGTGTACACACTGTGACTATAAAGTTGTTCTCAAGATGCCTCATTTTCATTTGAAATTGTTGGGAGTTTTCCTCTGTTTCACTTGAGTTGTAGGAGCCCTCCATAAATGAATCATTTTTATAACATTTTGAAATGCGTTTGCCAGAAAGCCAACAGCCAAATGACAAAAAACCCACCGCAGATGAATAACAAACAATTTCTGAGCGGCACCAAATAGGCTGGTTTTCTTGAATAACAAACACAGCAACCCTTTGAGCACAGATGAAAATCACTCCTGTGCACGAAGCAAAATGCTTCATTTTGAAATCTTTTGAACTATAAAGATGGATAACTGATCATAATTTGTTCTTGAATTATGTTTTAGTATTTCAGGTTTGCACAGTTAACAATGGCCTTGACCCCTTAACCTTCTCAATGATTTTATTGTCCCATGAACTGTAGTCATACTCACTGAGTTATGAGATCACGACAGTTTTCCTTTTATGTTTTATGAGATAAGATAGATAGATAGTAATATACATTGCAGGTGGTGATTTGATGTCTGAACATAATTTCAGAGCTAGTGAAATGATGGCATCGTTTCACTAGCTCTGAATCGTTCAGACTGTATTGCATCTTGATCCCATTGCTGTTCTCCTCGGATCCACACCCTGTACACCCCCACAATCTCTGGACTCCTCCTTGTCATCCAGTGATAAGCCTTACTACTGTCACAATTTATTGCCGTGTTGTTTGTCGTGACTTGAGCGGTTATTGCCCAAAACCTTTGAACTTCATGACAGTTTTCTTCCTAGAAAATACAAAACAACCAAGTCTTCTCACTGTGCACTGGGCCAGTGAACAATATATCACACACTACAAATGCATTTACAGCTTGAAATGTAATATATGCCCTGCTACTTACACGCAGCCATGTAAATATTCGACATTGGCCCAACCTTTGCTATTAACTATTCCACAAAGCCCACTTTGCAGCTACTGCTCTCTCTACTGAATCTGCACTCTTCAACATCTGATGGATCAGAAATTTATATTTTATTGATTTTATCTTTTAGAGGTTAGCCAACTGTAACTGCTTTGCTGCTGGCATCCTTGAATGGACTCCACAGACAAATATTTACTGTTTATCCTCTACTGCACGGGCTTTTGTTGGAATGCTAACCTTGTGGACTCTAAACTGTTGGGTTGAAACGGAGCTGTACACAAAGTTTATTGGGCTTTACATTTTCAAATGTTGCCCACGAGTCCCAGTATTGCCTTCCATTGTGTTCATATCACAACACTGTGGGAATGGGAAAAATCATACAAAGGGGGATAAAGTTGTACATTTACAGTCTCTTACAGTTTTTTCTTTGGTGTTGCAACAAGTGACCAAAGTAATGTGAAGAATGAAAAAGGAGAGCTTGAGATCACACCATGCCTTCTTACACACCTCTGCACACTTGGCCGATGCTGTGTAATGAGTGGGCATGATTGTCTGAGTCAAAAAGTTTAAAAACATCTTGCACCAAGTCCTCCCATGATTCCGCCATTGGAAAGGCAGTTTCAGATATTGTTGAAAGCATACTGAGGCCTTTAGTAGGAGATGAGGAACTGTGGTGGCTGATGTCAGTGTCTGACAGTCTGTACTGCCAACCTTCCACCCTGTCCTCCTCCGAAAGCATTTTAAAGTGCTACAACATTGCACCCTGTCTGCCTTTGTTTGTTGTTGAAGCATGTGAAAAAAAGCAGATATTGTAGTTTTTCTGCTGAGAGAAGTGTTGATTCATCCTTACTTTCTTCCCCACAACCACTTTACTCGGCCCAGCACTGACTCATCTCTCCTCTCATATTCCAGTGAAGAAAATCTTTTGCACTCTGTTATCGGACTATATTCTGACTCCACCTGAGTGCTGACCTGCTTCTGCTAACAAACTACTTGCCATAGTATATCATCCATTGACCCTTCATGATGTATTTCAGGTTTTCCTTTTCTTTGACTTTATGTGTCCTGACAATGCAAATCGATTTGGTTACCACTAATTCTGTGCTCCAGTGGCACTGAGTCAGTTTTCATTGCATTTGCCACACATAAAAAAAGATTCTGATTCTGGAAAAATCCTCAGAGAACCAGACTGCAATTCATTTTTTATGTTGAACTTTGCCGAAGATCAACATCTCTTGGTTATAATGAGATTGCATCTCCGCGGACTATAAATTATGTCTGAGTTTTCAGCTCCCATTTTTGGAAAATGCCAGCCTAGCTTGTAAGGGAGCAACATTGCAATCAATTTCCTAATGCTAAAGTGAAAAATTCAAGAAAAATCTATTTTTATTTGAACGTTTAGCTCAAAGGCCCTCGTGGTTCATTTGAAGCTCATTAAAATGTGTATTGTAAAATTATACTGTATGTAACATTGGTCTCTGAACTCCTCTCAAGGATGTGCTTTTATCCAAAAATAAAAGCCCTGGTCTTACACAAGCTTTGGCTCTACATGACAGCATAATAGAGAGGTGATGACCCAGCAGGCTTCCTGCTGATTTATGTGTCATTTTGCATTCACAAAGGACCAATTTAACATCAGGAATGAGAGGGTTGTCAGTTAAGTTTACAGTAGCACAGATTAGGGTATGACTGCATCGCAAATTGATGGCAGTGTTGCTTCCTTGGTGTCTTGTAAGTCAATGTGGGATGGACACTTGTACAGTATGTGCATGACACAATAAATAAATAACTACTCAAAGAAAGATTGGTAAAATGTGGCCAAAGTGTTCCATGTACAGTGCCTATCAACACAGAGAGATACGCAAAATGATATGGTTTAATTCAGAAACATGAAAGACAATGTTGAGCATAAATCCTCAAGTTATGATATGGTAGCCTTTGTGTGCAACTATTGTTTCACATGATTTTTTTATTCTATGTTACACTGTTGATAGAAAAGAAACTGATTAGTGCACCTTTCAAAAGAAACACATTTATCTAAAAATAAACAGAATGATGCCCTCCGTGTCGAAATGAATTTATAATACAAATTGTTTTCTAATTGGGTTGGCTGAGTGTATCTGAACAAGTTCTCCCTAACGTACCTGTAACCATTTATTGGGATTATTTAATTGTTTTTGTCTTGCAATAATACAAAGGTGTTGCAGTGTGATTGTGTCAATACTTTTGGCAAGATATGCAGACAAGGCAGTTGTCCTTCCCCTCTGGGCTACGTTCATAGAATACACTAGAGGTGTAGGCCTTTCTTATTGTATTTCGTAAAATCCAGGTCATTTCAAACAGAATGACTGTGTTTATATAACTGCCCCAGACCCCCTGAGGTGAACGTCTGTTGCCCGAAGCCATCCTCCCGATTGAATAAGGTGAACTAGACCCCTTCTCCATCTGTCTGATAAATGGCGTGGGCCCAATTCCCTCGCTTTGCTTTTTTATGTTGTCGCCTGTCTTTGATGTCATCAGATAATTGCTCCTTTTAGAACTCGGAAAGGGCCACTCAGTGCTCATGGGATGGAAGAGTATCCATGGTGACAATCTTTGTTATTCCACGCTGCGAACAACTGTTTGTTGTGCCCTGGAAGTGGAAAACGCTTTTGAGCAGGGATGCTGCACATCTGGGGCAGAGGAGAGGGGGAACAGAGAGAGACAGACAGACATGGAAAGAGAGAAATGGTGAGGGAGAATAGGAAGAGATGAGTGACAAACTAGAGATATCATATTTGTGTGGGAGAGACAGGTACTTAGTGGATTTTAACTGTTCAGGGAGAGAAAAGAGAGCAAGGTGGGGGCTCTACGAAGGCAGGAGAGATATTGATACCCACACTGGATAGATGGATGGATAGAAAGATGATACCTGCAGATGGCAGATACAAATAGCAGTCACCAGTCTCTTAAAATGAACAAGCAATATTTCTTACATCATCCACCACTATTCTCCTGTACTGCTACCAGTGCACTCCTGCTTTATCTACCCTTTTCCTCATATGTTATTAATAATGAATGCACACACCCACAATGCAAATGATTTCAGCTCAGGAATTTGTAGGGCTGTCATTCTGTGGCATGCCTCAGCCCCATCAGTCCGCCTCATCTTTTCCTATATTAGACTTGATGACTGAGCTAAACTCCACTATACATAAGAGCACCGAATTACGATACTCTTCACACTCCAGTGTAACGACGAAATTGGACGTATCCAATTTTGCAGTAACTACCATTGGATAAAGCCAAATGCAATTATGGCAGAAGATGCATGGCTTCCAGCTACGGTTTGACTTTGGCTGTCTCATCAACTATATGGTATCTCTTCAAGGTGATGAGGGTCAGGCATATTCATGTACTTGACTGATTCAGGAAGTACATAGCTCGCAGTGAAACAAGTGAGCGCAGAGCTAGGATTTTACAGGACTATGAGTCTGGTTTATGTGTCACGTATTTTGTGATACTTTTCTTTTTTGTACACACTGAACACTCCGATATGACACCTGTATGCAAAGCCTACAGTTATTTGAAAGACAGAGGATGAATTACTGATTACTGCAGTTCACAGTGGGGTCAGATTTAAGGAAAAGTTAGAAGTGATGTATTTGTCGAAGAAAAAAAAAAGAAAAACACTCTCTGAAGAAGGGGATTGATAACATTTTTTGGTAAACAAGTTGGAGGCCATATCGAATGAAATTTCTCCCTGTCTACAGCCATCTGTGGAAGATCTGCCCACATCAAGTGTCTTTTTTTGTGTATGCTGGACCTTTACCAGCAGCACTTATTTCAGTGGCTCCTCAAAGATATCTCCGGGGTCTGGAGCAGCAAATACCTCCCTGCAATGCATCTTAATGAGAGAGAAGCGGAGAGGAGAGAGATTGTGGCTCTCTGAGGAACTGGTAAGGGGAAGGGAGAGAGGATTTGGGTAAAATAGAGTGCAGCGGAGAGGAGAGACAGTTAGCGGAAGGATGGAGAGTAGAGGAAAGGAACGTGTCAAGATGAGGAGGAAAGTAAAGAAGAAAGGGGGGATTACAATAACTGAAAAAACTAGGAAAGGAGAGAGCAGTGATCATATAGTGGCTCTCAGTGCCTTTTTCCAGACCATTCCATTCTAATGTCAGATCCTGGTACCCCAGGAAACTTGGCTTAACCTTTTGTCTTGCTCTCCGTCTGTGCATATGATTAGTCTGTCCTCTTTCCAGGCCCCTGGGGTAGAGAGGAGTTGCTTGACATCTTCCCGCATCCATGTTTGTCACATGTCTGCAATCAATATACCTAATATTGTCGTTGTGTTTTCCACAGTGTAACTTTACCATTGTTATTTCTGTTTGGTTGCTCTGCAAGTACATCTATTGCATGCCTGTCAATCCCTAGAAGAATTATCCCTCCTCTGTTGCTCTTCCTGAGGTTTTTTTTCCCCCTTATTCCCCCTTTGGAGGTTTTCTTTTCTTTTCTTTTTTTTTTTTGGGATAAAACTGCCTTTTTCCATAGATTTATTTTTCAGCAATAATTTGTAACAGTTTTGGAAGGATGGCACAGAAAAAGGATGTCATCTTGCCAATAGGGGTGTTAGATCTGAAAATGCTTATACTGTATGTGATGTTCTGGAGGGCCGTTGCAAAAAATGTATTTTGTTATTTTTTGAGCATTTTCATTTTCTTTTTTCCTTCCTTTCTTTTTTCTGGGAGCTTTTCCTTATTCCAATCTGAGGATCTTGGATAGAGCGTGTCATATGCTTCGCATATTCTCAAGCCCTTTGAGGCATTTTTGTGATTTTGGGCTCTATAAATTGACTTCAGTTCAGAAGCAAGGAGTAGAAGAGTCAAGGAGAGGGAAGGAAAATTGGATAGAACAGGTAATAGAGTGAAAAAGTCATGCAAGGAGGTACTTCGAACTATAACCATGTCCTAATAGAGAATGCAAGGGGAGAAAGAGAGAGGGTCAAGGGAGCTAGAGGCCAAGCATGAATGATAAAAAGAGGTGAGAATTCCAGGGAAACCCAAGTAAAGCCTCCAGTGTTACTGTATGTGTGAACATGTCTGTGTTTCTCCAATAGTGTATATGTGTGCTGGCATAACATTTTAAGAGCCAACCGTCTCTGGTTTCCAATTTACAGAAGTGCGACTCTTCCCGTGTAGTTTCACGCAGTGAGTTCTTGTCATTTCATGAGCCCAAGTTCGGCAGTGAGTTCAGTGTGTTTTTCAAATATCTCTGATAATCCTGGTCTTGTCCTAGTGGAGTAGAGCATGAGATGCCACTGAGGCCCTGAGTCTCAACTTTATTGATACTCGGTGTTGTTTGGGAGGAGAGAAAACCTTCAGGCTTAGCAGGAAGAGAATCTGATATCTGATTTGCTGTCTACTGCCTCCAACCATTTTTCCTATAACTTGTCCATGCCACTCATCACAGGTATACCTGACTGCAGCCTGCAGAATGGGGCAGGGTTCAACATCCAACGTTTAATCCCGCCCACTGTGGTTTCATGGTTGGTTCAACTTAAAGCAGGGCGGCGTTAAACGTCGTTGTGATTGGATGGTTAGGGTCAGAGAGTGGGATTAAATGTTCGACGTTGAACCCCACCCCGTTCTGCAGACTGCAGCCAGCTACTCCTCGCTCCTCCCAGTTGATATATTCCATCTTTTCTTCGACATATGATCTGACATGAGAAATGTCAGCAGGGCAACGTGTAAAGGCAGATGAGTGCAGTTTTACATCAAAGGAAACTAATCAAAGTAGATTTGTGGTGTGCATAATCATATTCCAGGTAGTTTATCAGTTAGTAAATTTGTCTACATTATTCGTATTTTGTCCAACAGCATATTTTATCTATAGCGAGGAGACCTTTGCGTGAATCACATTATTACACTGTCTCAGGAATGAAAATTCATCCTCCTGCTGTGTGAAACATATGACTTTGATATATAAAAATTTAACTTCTCAGATTTACTGAAATGCTGAATCTTCTGTAAGTGAGTTTGAGTGGAAAATGTTCATTCATCTGTTCCAGGCTTGTGCGGATATGATGAAGGGTATACAGTTTGTCACAGCTTTAGAGATATCAACCAATTTTTTTCTCACATTAATATATAAAGAAAAATCATATAGAAAGATGGTCATATACTGTATAACTACCAGCATCTTACATTGTAGTCATTCTTTTCGTGTAACATTATGTGAAGTATGTGGCTGAAATGCATTTATTGTATGGTTATTAAAATATGGCCCTGCCAGCTTATGTCGCAGGATAAACGGTTTAGCCATGGAACTATGAATGAACCTCCTCATCCCCACTGCCTTTAACCCAAGAAGTTCAACCACATGTCATAAGCATCATTTGAGTATTTTACTGCATTAAAGGGAATCACTGTTAATCTCCACGGTCGACCGCTATGGAGTACTAACCCATCAAAAGCGCACACACGCAAAAATGACCTATTATAGTAGAGTAACAACAAAAATGCCTGAGTAAAGCCTCGCTAGCATGGCTGTACTGTAGACTTTTAGTCTTGTTTGATGTGTGTTAATCTTCCTCAAATGTTGTGTAACTCAGGCTCTGCAAGCGGGGAGGTTGTGTACTCAGGGACAGTCCGTGTCAAGCTCATATTTTTTTCAGAGAGCAGAGCCACAGTGCCAAAACTAAAATGCAAATTGTTGCAATAAACGGTTACACCAATTCCTTGGTGTGAGGGTTCTGAATTAAGTTCATTTATAGGCAGCAGCAAACATATAGGTTTTAAGTTCAGGCTGAAACATGGCCAGATTTGGACAGTGCTAAAGAAAATCTAGAAGGTTATTCCAAGTTTGTGCATTGTGGTAGTAAAAGGCAGCTTTCCCATGAAATACTGCTGATTGCATCATATCATTTCTGTAGATTTGTCAGCTGCACATTCATGCTGCGAATCTCCTGTTCTGCCACATCCCAAAGGTGTTCTAGTGTATTCAGATCCAGTGACTGGGGAGGCCACTGAAGTACACTGAAGTCACTTTCATGTTCATGAAACCAGTTTGAGAAGACTTTTGCTTTGTGAAATGTTTCATTATTATGTTAGAAGTAGCCATTGGAAGATGGTAAACTGTGGCCATAAAAGGTTGCACATGGTCAGGAACAATACTCAGATAGGCTGTGATATTTAAACCATGATTGATTGCTATAAAGGGGCCCCAAGTGTGCCAAGAAAACATCCCCCACACCATTACACCACCACCATTGGCATGGACTGTTGATACAAGCCATGTTGGGTCCATGGATTCAGGCTGGTGATGCCAAATTGTGACCCTACCATCTGCGTTACTCAGCAGAAAACCAGATTCATCAGACCAGGCTACGTTTTTTTCGGGTTCAACTGTCCAGTTTTTTTTTTCTCCTCTAACCTCCCTCATCAACAAGGTGTTTCACTTGAGGTTTTTTTTTTTTTTTTTTTGATACCATTTTGAGTAAACCCCTAGAGACTGTTGTGAATGAAAATCCCATGATCAGCAGTTTCAGAAATAGTCAAACCAGTCCATCTGGCACCAACAATCAAGTCACTGAGATCACATTTTTTCCCCTCATTCTGATGTTTGATGTGAACACGAACTGCAGCTCCTGACCTGTATCTGTATGATTTAATGCACTGAACGGCATCAAGAATATGACACCACGTACTTCAGTGTTCTGTACCTGAGCTTTTCCCCTCTATGTAACCTAATGCCACAACGTGCTTTTTGTAGGGTACAGAACTGTATGTACTAGTGAGAAGCAAGTCCATGGCACCGTGTTTTTTTTCATACTGGAACCAGATCCAAGGAACTCATGTGTGATTGAGTGGTGGATTTGATGGAGTTATTCACCTGCTGCCTATTCATTTTAGCACAACACCCTTGAGATGATAGAAGTGACACAGGATTAGCATTCCAGCTGTCGGACAAGCTGACAGCATGACATGTAAATCATAACTGAAATTCTAATATGAGCAGCGTATTTGTGTGTGCGTGTATCACTTTCACATACGTGCAAAAGCACAAACTGCCGTGTCTGGAAACATCTGCTGTGAATGTTTCAGAGGGAGAGGATTGGAAACTGTTTTGGGGCATTTTAAAAGTAGAGATCAATGTAATGGTATACAGAATTTGCACTGAGTCTGCAGACTTTGGCAGTATTTTTCTCCAGAGTCTACATAATTAATAGGTGCTGAGGCAGGCATACATTATTGATTTACTGTATACACAACATCCATTCCCTTTTTTTTATATATATATATAATGTTCCTTCCTTTCCCCTATGGGGTATTTTTCTATGCTTAACAATCCATATTTGGTTATTTTCACATTAGAAATGAAATAAATAATTACAGTATTTTATAGTTGTTATGCTCAATTTTCACATCAGAGTTTAGGCAAAACTCCAAATGCAAAGAACCAAATTGAGTTTTTTAATTCTTACCTTTAAATACAAAATGCTGCCCTTACATACAAAATCCAAGACATTAATTCGCATGCTTCAGCAATACTCAGTCCGCAGCAAAAAGCCACCTCATGTTGGCATAAGCGCTAATACTTTTTACTAATGATACAGATCGTTACCCTGGAGAGCAGGATTCCAACATAATTGCCAATCATTTCTTGAACACTGTAATAAATTTCTTTCTTTTAGTTCACTGTCAAAATGATGCGGTGTATTGAACTTCTGATACTGTAATGTGTTGTAAACTGTTCAGTGCTTTCCAACATTGCACTATTACAGTGGCTTACTGTATGTTTGATTATTACTGTAAACCTACAAGTAATTGGAATCTAGTGTGTGATATCTTGCATAGAAGCATCAAGTCTGTGATAGATACAGAACAGAAAAAGGTAAACCAATGCGTTGAAGTACAGTCACAATCATCATTTAGCTTTGAGGAAATGACCAGTGCATGCTCTGTTTTTATGAGAAATAGTTACTGTTTGATAGCATTATTTAATGCTATCAAACAGATTTAATGTTATCAAATGCTATTAACAATTAATGATTAAAATGCAATGATGAACAATTACAATACTGTGATTTTCCGAAAAACATGACGCATTACCTAATTTGATATAGATGTTATTGTTTTGCATGCTACTGAGATTTTGAGCCCAAAATTTGGAATATGGTATTTTGTGTTTTGAGTTATGCACATTAAAACTGCTAAACCGAACTGATTATCAGTATTAAAATTATTAAATTAGATAAAATTATTTGGATAAGTTTGTACCAAAGAGCAAGCCTCTCTTCATGACTTCTCTCTCCTTCTGTCTATCTCTATTTCTATCTCTCAACAACTTTTAACGAGTCTCTCAACATTAAAGACGAGAGGTCATCTGACAGACTCCGCTGCTCAGAAAAACACAATGAGAGCTAAAGGTCAAGGATTTCTGACGGCCAGACAACGACTGTGTGTGCTGCTTTCTGGCCTGTTTTTCTGTTGATGTTTAGTGGTAGGTCTATGAGACTAGACAGTGGAGAGGAGAGTTGGGGGAATAGTGAGCAAGGAGCCAAAAGGTGAAAATTGAACATCATAGGAGCTGCAAAAAAAAGGAGGAGGACATGGGGGGGTTTGCAAAGATGAGAAAACGGGAAAGAAAGGGAGTTAGAGGCTGGGGAAATGATTCAGGTGTATGCTGACCATGGCTCACATCTCTGCCAGTCTTGGCTGAAATCTATTTTGAATCCTTCATTACTGCTTATTGCAAGTAACCAAGACGAGAAAAAGAGCAGCAAAGTACAGAGAAAAGAGAAAAATCAAAGGAAAAGATTTTGCTTTTCAATCATTTTAATTGACAGCAGCTCACCGCGGTTTGGCGCTCTGACGGTTTAGAGAAGGATTTTCCTAATAAGTAGATATTGATCAGACCCTTCCCTGTGGTGGTTTTTTGGGATTTCTTCATACAGGGAGGAGACCTCAGGGCAGACCCAGAACACGCTGGAGGGATTACATACTGTATCTTAATTGGGAACCCTTCAGGTTCACATGCCAGATTTAATCGTATCACATTATCTTCATGAATTGTATTGACTATTGACATGACAAGTTGACATGACTAATACTGCTGTGAATGTTTATTGGATCTTCCATATGTCCCTAATATAACGTCGTGGTGTGAGTGTGCAAGCACACATATGTTCCTGTTTGCACAAACGCCCATGCTTGACTACCCACAGAGCTCTGTGCACTCTCATATGCTATTTCTCTCTGATAAATGGCGTGGTTAGAGGACCATAAGATAAGTCCCCTGGCTGCTGTTAGCACTGCATGTATCTAATTGGCCTCCTTTAGAGGCTCAGATTGCGAATGATGAAGTGTCTGCAAGCTCTTATCCTGTAGATACAGGGAGCTGCAGCTGGGCCTCTAATGGATAGACTTTGGCACTAGGACTACTGTTGCTGTCCACTAACATTAGTCAACAGTGTACAACTTGCATGAGTGCGCGCACACGCACACACGTCACAAACATCACAAACTGTCACACATACACAAATACTCCATACACTTGTTCACATAAAATATAAATGAGAGCATGCTATATTAAACTACTATAGTTTGTTTATGTCTGCTCATGTCCAGACACATTCAGATGACCGAGATAGAGTTTACACATACGCGTGAGCAAAATATACACTACAGGCTGCTGTAAGTAGTAACGCACTGTATGTATTCCATGCTTGAAAGAGAATTGACTTCACATACACGTGCACACAGTAGCAGCTTCCTCGGCTGACGCCCAAAGGCCGTCATCTTAACCCTGAGCCTGGACTCTGACTATCCTTACACATGCTCCCTTCTGAGGATTTCTCCCTTTGGTAACAAATATGCTTTCTATGCGGAGTAGCTCACGGGCCCGACGGGTACCGTAAGCGTAGCTCTCCCCAAACATTAGTCAGCCAACCATCTCACCCACACATATCTTTAAACCTCTGCCCACTAATGAAGCACACACTGAAACAACCGTAATAATAAACCAGTGAGCAACTGCGTAATCAAAATAAGGAGGAGTCCATTTTAGATGTGACTCGGTGCACATGAAAGTGGGCCTGACAAATTTTTCAAGCCTGGCGGATTCTCTCGAGTTGGGTTGCAGACTTCTTATTCTGAGATATATTGTATTACACTGGCTCTGAAGATTATAAAATGAGTGTTATTTTTAAGATTCAATTTATTGCTCCTAGAGTATTTGACAGCTAAATGACTAAGGTTTAGTCTGAGTATCTCACTATGTAAAAGATGAAATTTTAATGTCTATTGCTATTGTAAGCAACAGCAGAGTTATCTGATCTGCAAAATGCTCTGCCATCACATTGTTAAGATGTGGCAAAAAAGTGTAAAGGGTTTTGTAAACAAGACTCAATTTGGTGGGAATAGGACAATAACTGTATTTGTTTCTGTTTCTGGAACATAAGAGTGTGTGTGTTTGTAAGCACCCAATTAATGTGCATATCTTCTGCCAGCGTCAGTATCTTGTTGCAAACTGAGATAAGATAACAAGACTGAAAGCAAAGACTTTTCTGAGGAAACAAAAAGGCGAGCATGGAGATGATGTTGTTATTAAAGATCTATGAAGCGGCAATAAAGCCACCGGTACTGAGCGCACAGACACTTAGCTGCCAAAAGGCATGCAAACTGACTGGCAGATTTTAGGAGACGTAGGGAGGAAATGTAAAATTAAAAAAATAAATGCAAATTAGATGTTCTGCCTGAAGCAAAATGCTGACATGTTATGCTTAGACTGTGAACATATTTACAGGACACATGGTGAGATCCTGTGAAAATGCATTGCAAGAGTTGGCAGAAGATGAAACGACGACAGCGGGTTTTTAAAAAAAAAAAAATGTAAGAGTTCGTTTTAAGGCAACAGATCTCAATCTTGGCAAAGTTTTTCGCTTGCTGATAGGCACTGGAAATGATGCAATAAGCCAAGTGATGTTTCCTCTCCAAGATCTCGCTTTCTCACTCTGTCTCTGACTCTGTCTCCCAATGGCATCAAAAAGGTGCCGGAGGCAGTAAGGTCCAAATTAAAACCCAATGTTGACATCCTGCATGAGAATCACCGCTACAGCCTGCCACAGGCAGGGAACACACTCACACACACAAAGTCCATTTTGTTACGTTCAATTAAGACCTTGAATATCTGGGGAGTGATGAAGAAAGTGTTGGATGTTTAGGCATTTTTAGATCTCTAATAAGCCAAATTGCATTAAGAGTTTTTGCTGTAAATATTCATAATCTATTAGTGTGACGCATGCTGTTGCTGAAGTTTTGTGGTGGGAGACGTTTTGACATCTTTTACTTATGTAAAAAGTAGCATTACCACACTATAAAAATACTCCATTACAAGTCCTGCATTCATAATTAACATCATTTCTTTCATGTCTTTCATGGTCAAGGCCACATCCATAATATGCCTCCTTGCAAGATCATGAAAGATTTAAAAACAACAAATGCATTTATGCTGGAACCAAACAGTAAGATACAAATGTCAATAACATCAAATGCATTCATATTAAATGTCGGTAAAATGACACACGCTACACTGTGACTATGGTTTTGAAAAAAATTGGTAATTAATGCCTTTTTTCATTATAAGTATGTGAACTTTTATTGCAGACAGTTCAGGACAGGAGAGAGTCCAGAGGATAAAAGAGCTGCTGATTTCTTCGTAGCTTTACACAAAGTCTGAGGCATGTTATGAAGTACAGTCAGCTGCTGTTGTACCTTTGTGCACTGTGATGGTCTGTAATTCTGCTCATTTCTTCGACCATTTAACTCTCGTGCCATCTCACACCCTGTTTAATTTTGTGAATTATTATCCTGTATAATGTGAGTAAAGTTGTTACAGCACCCAAAATTATTTTTTAATTAGTTAAAATGATAGATAGCTTCAGGAATTATCTTCACTTCTAAAATTCAATGGATGATTAAGCAAATTTAGTTAAAATAATAACCCGGCAGCCACTACAGCAGCGTGCTGAAGGTAGATGACAAGTGCCTTGGGATGAAGATCATCTATATAATGGGTCCAAAGGAGATCCAGTTGTATTCGTGAATAGAGAAACATCCCATTTTATCTCGAAATACAAGGACTATTAAATTTTGCCAGTAGAGTTTGGAGTCTCAGTAGCTAAAATCACATCTTCTAATGTGTATGGTGGTGGCTATTTTGAAGATTATTGTTTTATCAAGATACTGAGGTGGTATGTACGAAGCTGCGTTTGCTTGACAGGTCCCTCCACTGCCTCCCCGGCCCGTTACATTCTCATGATGAGTCAGCTGAGGATCAGTCCTCCACGTAAAATGTGTGAGTAATTATGATGAGGATGTTGGTTTAACAACCGTTGATTGGGTTGGATGATGATGGCTGGATGCACTCCACGTTTTTACTTGTATTTTTATTCTGTTCAGGTCCGCGTGAGTTCTACGTTTCACCTGAATATAAGACAAATTTCCCCCTAGAAGACAATTAAGTTTCGTTGAAGTCGAGTTGAACGGCGAAGTTGAGCTGTCCCCACACTGACACTGACACACTAACACAAACTTCACCACATTTCGACTGACATTTGGCTAAGTAAATAATGACAAAGATTTTAATATTAGTTCCCTCTGCCCCCCTTAAGACACACAAATACACACAGACGAGCAACTGCAGAGTAGTCACTGCCTCCAGGCAAACTGAGAGGGGCCTTTGTTTAGACACTGTGTCATACAGTGAGTGTTTGGTACTCTGCCTCATCCCCTCTGTGTCTATCCGCATACTTTATCCCCTCAAAGTTTTAGCTGAATGGCACTTATTAAATAGCACTGATCGGTCCTCTGGGAAAACAGGTGCAGAAAAAGGAGAACAAGCTTAGCAGCAGTGAATGTTTGTGTCTTGTTGAAGGAGATGCAGAGGAGTCCTTTCAAATTTCAAAAACCGAGGTTAAGTGTCCCTCACTGGCTGTAATACAAATAGCAGCGGGCACAGGAGCACAACTCTTCATTGCTCTTATGCTTTTGAATTGTTTGTGGAAGCTGCAAATGGCAGAAAGACATTGTTTACTCTTACCTTTTTCCTATTTGCTGTTGTCCTTGAACACGTGATGCCTGCCCTACATCACAGTGGTGAGTTTGTGCTGGCGCGCGCGTGTGTGTGTCTGTGTGTGTGTGTTTGTGTGTGCAAGAAAAAAAGAGGCAATCTTATCCATCAGTGTCTGAATTACACTGTAAAACAGAAATGACGCATACTTTTCCAAATGAGGAAAACTAACCTCTGTAGTAAAAAAACGACCGTATCTGAAAGCACCCTAAAGCCTAATTTCTCCACATCACAAGGAGTTTTCCGGTGCTCTTCCCTTCCTGCCTCGATCTGGGGCATGGATGAAGAGAGAGAGACTCCGGCGTGTGATGGGCCGTGGGCTGTGAGATCCTTGAAATCTCTGACGGATTAAAAAGACCCTGAAGTAGGTTGGGGCAAAGCAGAAACATGTGTTGTGGTGCCTGTTCAGTCATATCTATTTCTCTCATACTTTCTTCTACTAATACTACTTTCTCTTCCCGTTGACTTTCAAACTGTTTTCCCTTCCCCAGTTTTCTCTTCACTGTTTGCCTCTATGTTACTTTCTGCTCATCCACTCATTTTTTCAACTCAGCTTGCTTTTTCCCCACTATATTGCCCTCTAAGTTATTCATACACACGCAGAGAGACACACTTAACACTGTTGGGTTCAGTGCCCATAGAAGGAAACACTGTCAGTACAAACTAAAATAGATTCACATTTTTTCTACTTTTTGTAATTTATAGGATCATTTCCGAAGGAACAAACTTACATAAATCAAAGCCCTAATGCCAGTATTGAATACAGTTTAAGGAGAAAGGGTGTTTGAGATTGATTTGTTGTGCAGTCATACATTACATACATTGAGCAAATGACACTGATGCTACCTAACTGGACATTTTAAAAACTATACGCATATGTACACATTCGTGTGTGTATCCTTTGCTGGCGTCATACAACATCTGAAAATGCATCCTGTATGTGCTTTTAATGGAACAAAAAATCTTGGTTGGGCCACCTAAATACACCTAAAAAAAACACATATCATAGTGATGGGCACCAGATAAAGTATCAAACATTCAGCCGCCACCTTTACAGTTTATTCTACTGTTGGGATTTCGCTTAAAATACTGCAGTACTTATTTACCTACTCAGAATGTTCAATTTTAGACCAGGAACAAAAATGTATTGCGTTAGGTTTCATCATCAGTGTCAGAAAGAAATCCTTATGCAACAAATATTTTTAGACTATGCTCATCATTCGTGAAACTCACCAAAGCAGTCCTTCTTTCTTTGAATCCAGCCTAAATTTGTAGGTTTATTTTGATATTTCCCTTTGAGACCATTCACTATGACAGGCTTGAGTTAGTCAAAGTGCCTCTGGGCCATTTTAATTAACGATGTTAATTTTGAAATGCATATAAATATTCTTATTATTCATATTAACTCTGCATGAAATCCTTGTCAGTCTATAGTAGATACTGACTAAGACTATTTGCCTTCAGGTTCCCTGAAGTTCCGAAGTGGTTCGTGAAGAAAATCAGTTTTCAAAGTTGAATGATAAGAACAGCTTATCGGACCCCCTAAAATCTACAGTATTGGATCCTTTGGTTCAAAACCTTTTTACTGTCCCATCTCATGAAAGGGAACGAAATTAGGTACTCAGGTCCCAGTATAGAAAAAGCAAAAATAAAACAATAAAATCAATAACAAAACATAGACTCACAAAAAATGCATTATAATAAATAGTCAATACGTTTTATAAATATGAATAAGTGTGAGGGGAGGTAAACTGTTAGCCAAGCGGCCTCGATTACCCATTTAATGACAGTTAATGAGCAGCATCGCTCAATGAGGCGCAGCAGTTAAAAGCCAATATCTTAGTGTGGTACAGGAGTGTAATGCCGAGTTTATGAGTTTTAATGAAGCCTCTGGTGGTTCCGGCCCTGATGCTGCGCAACCTCCTGCCTGAGGGGAGGGGGGCAAACAGTCCAATTGCAGGGTGGGTGGAGTCCCTCATAGTGCAGGAAGCCTTATTCCTGCACTGGCTGATGTAAATGTCACTGATAGTGGCTAGGCTGCTGTCGATGATCTTTGGTGCCGACTTAAGCGCGCTTCAGCCTCCTCAGGAAGTAAATGCGTTGGTGGCCTTCTTTTCTTTGCTGGTTTTGGTGTTGTTCCAGGTGAAGTTGTCGGCGATGTGCACCCCCAGGTATTTAAAGCAACATCTATAAATGTTTGATACCTTGTGTGTTGTTAGAAGAGGAGGCTGTTGCCACTTTTAAGTGTCAAGAAATGTGCTGAAACATGAGCTCTGTATTTGTACTTGACTGTTCTTTAACCTACTGTTCATCCTTAGTAAAATGCTCCTATAAGACCAGCTGATACAATTTTTCCCCAGTTTTAGGCCAGAGGGCAGTGGAACACATGTAATAAACCTTGTAATCCCCCGGATAGCGGCACCATTTTATATAATCCTCCTCTCCTCTCCTCTTCTCTCGTCTCCTGTCCTCTCCTCTTCTGTTCTGTTGCTGGGTTGAAGGAAAAGCTCCTGCGTCATCACACCACACCCACCTACCTACAGTATATTACATTTCAGAATCCCAGAGTGAGTGGGATTAATGCAGCCCTACAATCCAAACCTTTGATATTACGACATAGTTCAAGGCGGGTCAGCTTTTTATAATCTCGTTTATCAGGATCAAAATGTAATGATTTTAATGGTCTTAACACACAGTCTGACACACAATTGAGAACTATACTCACACCACATTCTCTATGGGCCTCTCTGAGCTGGTCATGAGCTCAGGACTTGACCTACAGGTCACAGGTATGATATCAATTTTCCCAAAAGCACTTTGAGCGCTTTGATATCGCACTGATGCACCTAAGAGCAAAAGTGATTGGCTGGAGAAAGAAAAACCTGTGCCAAATGAAATACAGGGTTTTTATGACTTCCTCCTTCCAGCTCATTATTCTCCAGACACAATTTCAAACTTTTTATGACTTTATATGCCTTTCTTGAGCTTTAATATTCTATTAAACTTTCTGAATTTTAGTTTTATGACTAAAATCAGTGCTGGTTGTGTTTTTGTATGAGGGCCTGATCTAGTTTCATTAAGATCATTCAGATTTGGCAAGACAACCATGTACTTTGTCTGGTGTGTATTATTTTATCAGAAAGTAGTGAAATGGGATGTGTTTTTACCCGATAGACAGTCCCAAAGTCAAAGATATTTGGTTTACTATCAATCTGTATATAACAGAGAAAAAAACATTAAATCTTCTCACTTGAGAAGGTCAAACGAGAGAATATTTAATTGATTATCAAAATAGTTGCAGAATAATTTTTCTATCTATCAACCATCATTAAATTGACTCATCATTTCAGCTCCAGTGCAGACAGTTACTGCAAGTACTGAAACCTGTATATAATTACAATGTAATGATAAATATAATCTAAAAAAAATATAATCTTTTATTTGTTTACAATTTCACGATATTAATTAAAGTTATTTATTGTATTCAATAATGAAGAGAGTTTTGCAATTATTTTTTATTGACAATCAATTAATTGATGGATCGATTTATAAATACTCCACCTTCATCCCCCATCACAGCTGAGCAAAAGATATGGCTGAAAGCCCTGGAAAAAAATCTATTAAGTGGACCTCGACTTGTTTTGGTTTTTTTGTCACAACAAACTGAACCTCCAAGCTCAACATGAGTCCTCGTGAGTCTTGAGGCGAACAGTTTTAAACTTGCATGTTAATAATTGTGATGTGATTTGTTCACGTCATATATAGCTGTGTTATCGGTCATTCGTTGAACAGATGCTGCACAGGAGGAGGTTTTCTGGTTGACAGATTTAACTACAACTACATTATAGTGTGTTATAAATCTTTATTGCTTATAATTGGGCCGCCCTCAATGAACAGCACTGCCACCGTGGATTCAATATTTGTGTTTTCTGTAACATAAATGCGGCCCGCAAAGTACGAGGCAACCCACCAGACGTGTCACCTCTAAATTGTCATGCTATGTCTCACGTTTGTGCCTGTCCTCAGCCGACCTGCCCGCCTCTCTCACTGACCCATGATGCCTCGGGCTTGGGCTGTTGCCCCGGCAACGGGGCAAAATAGCCACCCATCTTGTGAAGTTTGCAGGCCTCACTGTGGCTTCCTCCTGAAAGTTGTTTTCCCCGTTCCTCTTTTCATGTCTGACAGTCTTTGTCTTTTGATCTACTGTAAGTGGATTTGTGTCTGGGATTTGCTTGATAGATGAGAGCACTTACGCAGCGAGGTTTCCTGCAACTCTTTGTATTATGTGGTCTGTTTTTCAGAGCAAACGGCCACATTATGTGTCACCATGAGTCTGTGTACTAAATTTAGCACTGATTTATCTTGATGGTAATGATGTAACAAGCTGTCTACTCGAACACTTAATGCACTGTACGTCTTGTATGGAGAATGGTACTGTACAGTAATCTAATACAGACCAAAAAAAACAAAAACAAAAAATGTTTGATGCTCTCCCTAGATTTTTCTCTGGAGCAATCCTTCTTTCGCAGCCTGTTGTTGTTTCTGTCTTTCTCACACAGAGAGCAATCTGGGAGTCAGAAATAGACAGGTTGGGGCGGGGGTGTCTGGGGTAAGAGAAGAGAGAGGGGGAGAGTGTGAACATAGTACGTCATGAAAGTAACACCAGCTTCCATTTTAGAAAACAATTGCCCATTTCTTCTTGCCTTTGACCGTGAGATGGATTTGATGGATAGACAGTGGGGTTTGTTCAATACTCATCTGCTTGCAAGACCTCAAACGCACCATGCACTGATTACCAGACCCCCCCATCATCAACATGGTGGTCTGTCACAGCAAATTGATAAGTTGCCCACTGCATGGTTTGCTCAACGACACAGTAAATGACTCATTCCTTATGATCTACTGTACATGAAGATGCATGATGAGACAGGTCCCAAGTGAAACTGTGATTTTTCATAATAGGCCCCGATCTCCTCTCGGCTCATTACTTTCTGTTGTCTAAATGAAAATGGACTCATATTTCTTACGGGCAAACTTGAAATTGCTTTTATTGTTTCAGTGCTACAAAGCTCATGGTGTAGGACGGACCCCCCCGCGCGTCTCCCGATCAAATGCATGGAAACAGTACATGACACGTCTTGCATGGCAATACAACGATGGCTACCGTCGCATATAGGCTATATGATGCAGCTACAACACTGAATAAACATGGGCTTGTACATCAAGAGCGTCTCATTTCATCGGTGGCTAGTGACCCTGGAATTTTCTTTTTACGCGGTCCTCGGACACAAACCGAAAAGAAACTGTCCCTGAATGAAAGTCCCTGTATCACTTTTGTGCAGGTCCGCACAGTCCCTTCAATCACCCCCACGTTTAAGCACGCACGCGTTTTCGCGGTTGGCTCGGCTACGGTCTGTGGAATTTGCATTTTATAATCTTCTTGAAAGCACTTTGGAAGTCTTTGTTGAAGTAGGCATATATGATGGGGTTGAGGAGAGAGTTAGAGTAGCCCAGCCAGTTTATGACTGCGCCCAGCCACTCGGGCATGTAGCAGCGCTCCGCACAGAACGGCAGCACCAGGGCGACGATGAAGAAGGGCAGCCAGCAGAAGATGAAAGTCCCCATGATGATCCCCAGTGTTTTCACCGTCTTACGCTCCCTGGCCAGCGCCAGCTTTCTCTTCGCCCCCGAGTTCTTTTCGTTCATGTTCTCGTGCGAGGAGGACTGAGGGGTGTTGGGCAGAGGCAGGTGCGTCTTCGAGTTGCCGATGACTTCTATGATCTCCAAGGACTCGCCCTCCTCCCCGTGCTTCACCGCGCCGTTGACGCACGGAGAGCTTGGCTTAGACTCGTCGCTGCGCTTCCAGCCTTTGACCCCGGCCTCCCCGTTGGTTCTCTTGTGGAAGATGGCCGGAGACACGGTAGAGCACTTGTCGGACACTTTCGCTGTCTCGGTTTTCTTGACCGTCTTTCGAATCCGAAAGCGCGCAGCCCTGAATATTCGCCCGTATAGGACCAACATGAGGATAAGGGGGATGTAAAAAGCCCCAAAAGTGGAGTAGATGGTGTAGCCCGGGTCCTGGCTGATGATGCAGGCGTCGGGGTTCGCCCTGTCTTCGGCGCTTCTCCAGCCTAACATAGGCGGGATAGAGATGGAGAAGCCAACCAGCCAGGTCACGCTAATCAAGAGCGCAGCTCGCCTCGGTGTCCGTTTATTTACATAGTCAATGGGGTCTGTTATGGCCCAGTACCTGTCCAAGGCAATCGCGCACAGGTGGAGGATGGAGGATGTGCAACACAGTACATCCAGAGAGATGAATAAATCACAGATCTCCTGCCCCAGTGTCCACTTGTTCAAAACCTGGTAGAGGGCCGCCATTGGCAGAACCAGCACCGATACCATGAGGTCTGTCACGGCCAGGGATCCGATCAGGTAGTTGGCCACGTTCTGGAGAGATCTCTCCAGGGCGATGGCTGCCACGACGCACGCATTGCCAAATATGGAGCAGAGGATGAGGGACCCCAGGAGCAGAGAGGTAATAATCTGGTAGCTCAGCTCCACATCTGGCAGAGACCCAGACCCCGTGGCATTCTCACCCCCGTCCCAGTCGGCCACCACGTCCACCCCTTGAGGGTGACCGCCGGTCGCGTTGCTGCAGCTGCTGTTTGTTGTTATAAAATCCATGGCCACGCTCAGAGCGCAACTTTCCCAGGGCAATGGGCGACACGCTACGGGACAGATGCGCGGGACACAGTCAGCCCATCAAACTGCTGCTGCTGCTGCTGCTGCTGCTTCGGCTGCTGTGCGTTTCACCGGGGTCCGCCGGAGTTACCGAGCTCGTGCAGTCGCTGTCAGGACGCATGTCGCGGGCGTGCTTGCGAGTGCTCGCGTGGGGGGGAGCCCCGTGTGTTGCAGCCCGTGAGCGTTGACAGCCGGGTGCGCCGCCCGGTACAGCGCATCATCTGAGCCTGGTCACGCCGTGAATTCATTTATACCAGCAGCTCCGGGTACGTCAGACCGCGAGGAGGTCGCCCTGGAGTTTGTGCCTCTGCTCTGCTTGTTGCTCCCTTTTTTTTTTCACTGCAGACAGCCGAGGAGGGAGCAGGGCTGCCCCTTTCCTTTACCCTCTCCTCGATTTTACTCTTTGGACTCACTGAGTGGGCCTAGAGCATTTTGGGGAGTACTTTTTTTTTCAAGTTTGCATTTTAAAGGGTAGGCGTCGGCCAGGACTAACACTTATAAACTGGTTTATTACAAACAAACAAAATAAATAAATAACAAGATAGCAAAAAAACAAGGCACATCTGTGCTGGTAATAGCTGTTAACCGGGAAAACATTTTAGTCTCTCATCACTTCAAAACGAACTTCTCATTTCTCAATCCAACTTCATTTGAAACAGGTAAAACTAGCTCCGAGAGGAACTAAGACACGAGTGCAGACAGAAAGTTTACGTGTGCAACATTGTAGTTTGAACCGGGACGGAGGTGCTATGTCCCGAGCGTTTGAGAGCGAGAGGGAGTCGTTTCAGGACCGGGGACAGCGCCACAGCAGCCCAGCGAGGAAAGCTGCTGCCATCTGCTGTCCACAGCGGGTACAGCACCAAATGATGAACGTGGCGTTTAGGCCGGAGTAAGATAGGAGGAGGAGGAGTTGGGCTGCCGAGGGAAGTGGTGGGATGGTAGAGGGGATGAGAAGCAAACTGTGTGTGTGTTTGTGTGTGTGTGTGTGTTTGTTTGTTTGAGATCAGGGGACTCCCAGGAAAACAATCATTGCTTTTGCCTCGTGCTAGAGTATATTTGATCCAACTAATAATGTCAGCAGTGAGTCAGAAAACAGCCCTGGATAAAAACAGCTAGTGAGGAGAAACAAGTGCCCCCTTTGGAAGCTAGGAAGGGGTTCGGTGGGTTCTGTTATCTGAGTTTGGAGTAGAATTTAACTCAGAATTAGAAGGGAAAATTAGGCTATAATTAAGTGTTTTACAGAAAAGCGAAAGTGAAAAAGAGGAGTAGATATTGAAATGCCTTGGACATTGGGAAATGGCCATTTGAAACAGGAGAGTAAAATTGAACGTCAAATTTAAACTAGAGAATTTCAAATTTGCAAAGGTGAATTTTAAATGCTAAAATTAAAAGCTTAGATGCAAAACGTCAAATTAATGTTTGTAAAACGGAACTGTTGAGCTATAAAGTTGTATTTTATTTTTAGTTTCCATTTGTGCAGAGTGTGGTGAGACGTTGTTCCTGCTGGTCAGTAACCTCCAGCTAAGCTGCACCTGACAGTACAGTAAAGTTTTTTTTCCTGCATGGCTGGATTAACCTGTTAGGAGGCTCCTGGGAAAAGTTGCCATTGGGTCCCTATTGTGATAGTGGGATTTAACACTAACTTTATGTGAGCACAGGACTCCTCTACAGCACAGAGCCAAGACATACAGTAATAATTTAAGGTAATACCCCAGGGTCTGCCTTGCCTTGATTTTGCATTGTAGTGGATCTGGGGCATTTTGGGCCCTCAGGGGTATAAAAGCATTTTTAAAACATATATTTTGTCAAAAAAGAGGGTAGCACATGCAAACTTGATCAAGGTTGCGTAGCAGGAGTTAAAACACGTTAGTGATTATAAAAGAGAAAAGTAGAGATGATTGTTTAAAAATGACCATATTACTAGAAAAATGTATAAACATTATCAAAAACACCTAAGAAAAGATTACTTAAAAGCCACACCGCAGAATAGATTTTCAGAGGTGATTAAGCAGCCTGATCGTCTTGGATTTTCCAAAATTCAAGGGCCCTAGAGTCAAAGGCGTGGATTTTAGTCCTCAACCTGGGATTGGGGCCAATCAGTGAAGCTTTATCAGAGGACCTTAGAATGTGCTGTCATGTAATAAACTATGAACATTTTCTAGGTATGTGTAAATAGTGGCAGTTGCCCAATAAGGCAAAACAATTCACATATAAAATAAAGACCAAGCCCTACAAAAATAATGCAAAGTACCCATCCCTGCCTGTGAAACAGTTAGACATTACAGTTATCAGAATTTTGGATTTGTGGAAATCTATATTATTTAAATGCATTAAAAAATGCTTTTTTTTCTTCTGTTAAAGAATCTCCTGTTCTTCACCCTTAGATTCTGTGTTTATAAATAATAAAGCAGCCTGTTGGAAAAAAGCACCACTGAACAGGTTATATGGACATTTTTCATCAAATACATTTGGATTTTTCTCTTAGTCTAGAAGTTTCTCAGGTGCAAGTACATTGGAAGTCTTTGCAAATGATGTGCCAGTAGAAACAAAAATAAGATATCAAATAAATTAAAGGTCGATTTAAATGAAAACTACATGCACACGCGCACACACACACACACACACACACACACACACACACACACACACACACACACACACACACACACACACACACACACACACACAGCGCGCGCGCACATGCACGCACACGCACAGAACCACAACCAGTCACTAGGTGCTCTGCTTATCAACAGGAGAGTGAAAAAAGCTGACACCATGGTAGTGGATGTGAGAAAAAAAGGTGGCTCTGGCTTTTTCACCTTATTTTTGTGTGTTCAGTGGTTGCATAGCAATGTGTTTTCTATAGGTCACACAGGACAATAGTGAGGCCATGAACAGTGCACCTATTGTAATGGGGCTCACCAGAGGGACTTTGTCTCTGTCAACAGTGTGGAATGTCCCAGGGGGCTAACAGGGGCAGGATAGGCCGGGCCAGAGGGCTGCACTGCTCACCTCCTCTGCACTGGAACAGTCCCTCTAACTTAAAAAAAAAAGAGCTTGACTCTATACATCCAGAAGAAGTGGGAAGCAGAAACAAGACTGAAGGAAGGATGACAGGTGAAAGACCGGACTAGCTGGTTGAAGTACTACCAGATACACTCTGCTGGTGACTGAGGGGCTTGAAAGCGCCGTCATGAGCTGTCATGTGGGAGCCTCTGGTGCAAATGGCTCAAGCAGAGTTGGAGGTTGTGGAGCTGAGGATGCCGGTACAGAAAACGGCAACAATGAGACTTACACCCCATGCTTAAAGGCAGTGGGACCTAGGCTGAGGAGTGCAGATCCAGCGGGAGAGGGAAGGTCAAGCACTGTGGAGCAGCTGGGGAGACCTGCCCTGCCAGGAAGGAAAGCGCACATAAAGACCTGCAGCGAGGACAACAGAGGAAGATGGAGAGAGGGAACCCAAGAAAGAGATGAGCAAAGACAACATGTTGAACATGTAGGAGGCAGGGAAAGAGGAAAACAAAGGCAGAAAAAGACTGAAAGAATTGAGACAAATGGAGATGGAACCAAGGAAAGAGAGGGAAGAGGAAGCACTGAAAGTCTGTCTAGAAGTAATTCTGACATCCAGTTAAACAGTGCTTTGGAAGTTGTAGAAGGATCAAACATCTTGCATAGAGGAAACACATGTCCTAGACCTCACAGTACTGGCTGCTCCCGGATCAACACCACCAATTTAAATGCCCAGTCCCCTCGGCCCGCAATGAGATCCGTGTCTTCTTCTCTCCCTCAGCCTCCCATCCAATCCAGATCTACACATCTGTCACCTCAGAGACACTCATCCAGGACAGCTGCAGGAGACCTGCGCGCCTACCCATTTAGTTCATCCAGAGAGCCAGATCCATTCTGGGTGGAGGTGAGAACAGAGGCAGCCAGCGGAAGGTCATCGCAAAGCCATCATACTCAGACACACGTCCCGTCTCTCCCCAGCTCACAGTTAGGAGAAGAGGAGGAGGAGGAGGAGGAGGAGGAGGAGGAGGAGGAGGACGATGACGACGACGACGAAGAGGAGGACTTGGAAGATGGCGGGGAAGAAGGCAGTGGTGTGATGGAAGTGATGAGCCAAACCATGACCCCAGCACTGGTGCTGCCTTGTGTTCCTTTTGGGGAGAGGAGGATGAGTAAAAGAGAGAAGAATAGGATTAAGTGCCTGAGGAGGAGGCAAAGGAGAAGGGAGAGGTGGAGACAAAGTCAACTGCAAGAGAGCAGACAGGTGAATGACACCGTTAACAGAGCCTTCAATATGACAGTGGGTACTGAAATCGTTTACCAAATATTTTGCCAGTGAAGACCCACATAAGTGCCGATTAATTCATGGAATCATTTCTTTTTCTCTCCCGTTTCCCAATTGATACTTTAATAAAATGCAAATCATTTATTGAAGATAGCCAGTGAAAAACTGCGAGATGAAAGGGGGAAATATTTACTGCTGAATGACACACATTTTATTATTTACCAAATCAGACTTTTCCCTTTTCATGTACAGTCTTTATCAGTTTGCATTAGCAGCCTAGTTCATATTGAATAAGGAAAAAAAAAAGACGACCTAAAGTGGGTCTTTCGTTTTGCAAAATCATGACTTTTAGAGAATCAGTGGACACAGCAAACTCTGAAGTTTCTCAAGTGATGCCATGAATATTATAGTCAGGTGCTTCAGCCTTACATTAGGTCACTGATCCACTATTTATATTATATTATGGAAGGCTAATGCAGAAAAGAACTGTGTGCGTGTGTGTGTGTGTGTGTGTGTGTGTGTGTGTGTGTGTGTGTGTGTGTGTGTGTGTGTGTGTGTGGTACAATACAATATACACAAAAATCAGACTTAAATATTGCTGTGTTGCACTGCTTTTCTATTTATTTATGTCTCTTTATATGACAGTGTGTGGCTACGTGTGTATTTGTGTGTGTGTCAGTGTGTGTTCATTTCATCTAGACTCTGACTCTCGACAGCCCTATCAGCACCTAGCTCATCTCAATAGCCATTGTCTGCTGTTTAAAGTGGGGTTACATCTGAATTAGTTGCATGATGAGGCTTGGGTGGAGAGCCCTTCAAAACCAAGCAGACAAAAGAGCAGATTCTGTTTTGATTGGCTGCTGCAGCTCGGCAGTCACGTTGGTGGATTGAAATTATTCTGACTGATGAAAGGTGAATAGAATTATTTTCTTTGAAACAGAGAATATCAATTTTCTAATTCTGCGTCCCCCCCTGCTGATTATATGGCTTTTAGTCAAGATATTCCTCTCTGTCGCTCACTGGAGTTGGCTTGTTAATGTTCAACCATGATGTAGATACACTATACACACACTATCTGGCTCTAGCAGATTTAATTGTGTCTACTATGACGTGGTGAATTATTTCTGTGGGAGCAAACAGATGCCACCGTGAGGAAAATGCATGAAGTGTTTTTAAATCTTTCCAACTTGCCCCACTATTACCACAAATATAAATTAAGGGTCAAGTCCCAAATGTAAGAAACTCAAGTTTCTTATTTTAATCTTGCTTATGATACGGTTGCATCACGTGCAAAAATATGAGTTCCCCATCTGCTAGATCTGTGGTTGGTGGTGTTTTTGGTTTGTGTGCTAGCTTGGCTCTCCTCTAAGTTCCAAAATATACCTATCATCACCTCTAAAGCTCACTAAAGGACACAACATATCTGATTTTTTTTTTAATGGTTACACAAACAGAAAAGTAAAGTACGTGATGTAAGTTGTGGTTTTACTGGGAGTTATGTGCTGTAACTCCCTGGCAGCCCCAGCCAAAAAAGCAAAACCCCAGAGAGTCATCAACTTGTTGTTGTTACATTTCAGTTTGTTTATGAAATAAACAAACGAGATTTGACAGGTTGATTAGTGACCTTTAACGGTGCTGGTAACCATATATTTGAACGCTGGAGAAAGCCAGGTTAACTGCCTCCCCCTGCTGCCCATCTTTATGCTCAGCTAAGCTAAGCGTGCCCTTGCCCCAGCTCCATATTTAATGCACACACAAGCCTTGGTATTGATCTTCCCGCCTAACTCTCAGATAAAAAGTGAATAGGCATATTTTTTCAATTAGCTATCCCTGTAAACTTGATGTGATTTATTCAGGGGAAATGGAATGAGTTTGCTTGCTCTTTTATCATTATCAAGGCTTATTGAATATGCACTGTCTTTCCTCAGCTCTGTTGGCTGTGGAAATAAATAAAACACAGCTGTGTTTTATTTATTTCTCTCCCCTCCTAAATTGTCCCCAACATTAGTGTCTATGTGATTGCGTCTACTTGGTATGTGGAAATGGTAGTTTTAGGCTCTCTGCTCGGATCTTTTGTAACTGCTTCTGAGTACAATGTCCTGTGGTGGTTCTTGCATACAGTATACAGTAGGCCAAAGGTCAGAGCAGCTGTTATTGTCATCCAGTTTCCCACAGGAAGCGGTTTCATCCTGTGTGATGGAGAGGCAATTAGTATTGGATTGTTCAGATACTCTATCCAGCTTCTCTAATTGCTGTTGTACAGAGGCTGAAATTTGGTTTTAGTTGCAATTAGTTGTTTCGTAGTGAAAGACTTCAAATTCTTTCAAGTTTCAAGTGACTTGGAAGTTTACTCCATTTCTACTAAAAGATTTTTTTAATTTACTAGTTTCAACAGGTACATCTCTATGATATAGAACAGGTGTCGTTATTTATTTATGTACACATTTACCATTGTAACCAAGACAAATCTGCCATGTTACAGTGCATGTTGCCAGGGGAGAGCCTCCGTGCCCATGATTACTTGGGAGCTGTATGCCCTGTGCTCTCTCTTCTGTGTTAATGACACACCTTGGGAGGAAGGGCTGGTGTGACAGGGAAGTCCCTTGAGCTCCCCCTGGGTGAGAAAGTGGTAATTACTCTGGATACACCCCCAGACTTTCTCGAGACTGGAGTTTCAGACACCATTCCTGGGAGTCTGCTTACACAGGTCTGAGGATGATTTGGGGGATTTGACGGACCCCAGATATTTTTCTTAAAATGAGTTTTGGTTCATCCTCTTATATGAGTTATAGTTGGGATTTGGAAATGGGAAGCTGAGTGTGGACTTAATTGTGGAGGCACTTGGGAGGGAGTGCAGGTTGACTACTGAGGAAAAGAGCAGGATCTGAGCAGTGGGGGTGGCAGATGTATTGTGCAGTATGAAATAAAGAGTACCAAATAGATTAGAATAACACAGGACTGGCCACCTGCATTGTTAACAAAATGTTTTTTATCTAACAGAGTTGTGTATGCCTGACTTATACTGGGCTTTATGGAAAACCTAGATAGATTGAACAACAATATCCTGAGATGCACCACTTCTCTGTTTTCTGTAAAGTGAATGGAGCTTGAATTAAGGCCAACTTCAGGGTCAGATTGCTCTCTCTATGTTTATGCTGTACAGTGAGATGTGATCAAATGTAGGTAGGTATACGTTTCCCTCTGCTGGACTCACACCTGACACCCTCGTGTCCTCACACATATTATTATGCTGCACAGGTGGGTGTCAAAGACATTTACTCTTATTAAATAAGGCATATTAAAATATTTATCTGCATGAACACGAGGGCTGCATTCATACAAGAAGACATTTGTTCACATACAAACATACAGGGATGCTGATGCTGTTTATCTAGCAACCCTCGACAATCCACTTGATCCTTCATTGTTTAAAAAATGTCTTTTCTCCCTCTGCCTCTCCTCCACACCCAGAGTTCAACAGGGAACCCATCCAGCAGCAGCTGCGACGATGATGAGGACATGAGTGCCGGGGACAGAGAGGGTTACATCTGCGCTGTGTGTTTGGATGTGTACTTCAGCCCTTACATGTGCCACCCCTGCAACCACATCTTCTGTGAACCCTGTCTGAGGACACTGGCTAAGAACAGCCCCACCAACACCCCCTGCCCCCTCTGCAGAACAATCATCACACATGTCTTCTTCCAGAAGGGTGAGCTAATGGGCAAAAAGCACTTACTATACTAAACACCTGACTTGAAATACGCATCACCTCTACTTATGACTCTAGTCAGTTTTTTTTAAATTGAATAATATGAGATAGACAAAGACATAGTTTAAAAATAAAATCATCATGACTCAGTAACAGTACTGTCATGTAAATGTAATGATACATGCAAAGACACGGGATTGCATGTACATCTGCACTTATATGTGTATTCTTATGTCCGTGGGTTGTCGCACAGATGACATGTAAGCTGCAGTGTTCAGAGGGCCCAGCTGCAGATGTCCCATAGGGAGCAGAGTAGACCTTTAGTTCAGCTCTGACCAGATGAGTCCCCCAGACCGTGAAAACAAAATCAAACATAGTCTGAACACTTTTATTTAGTGCTTTCTGATAGAAAGAAGAAGTACTGTTCCTGGAAAATGCATTGGGATATGATAAGAACAGATGTTTTGTTTTTTTTGTTTTTTTTACCAGTTAAAAAAAAAACCCTAATGCTGTATGTAATGCCTTTACACAAAAATGTTATACAATATACTCATAATATGTGTTTTTGCACCTATATGCCGTATACCGACATACATATTTTATGTAACCTCATGATCACTGCGCACTGATTACATAGGACGTTGTCTCATTTGGACAAATCCATGAATAAGTAATGAAGTTCCGTGATTCACGTTGGCCCACTTCTCGATGTGAGAAAGTGAGCGGCATGGACACTGCTGTGGCCGTGAAAAGGCAGAGTGGCCATGGTTATGAGGACTGCACCAACACTAAGGACTCTTGTTAGTGATTAGGTGACAAGGATTGTAGATTAGATTCTTGTGTTGATTACCAAAGCCAAGGTCACACTGAAACAGAAGAAGGAGAAAATGAGGGAGTCTAGTGATGCTGCATCTGCTGCTTTTCTTTGAATATGTTGAATAAATCAAACATTATCTATCCAGGCTATCAAGAAGTGGAGGTGTGAGTAAGATGTTTCGCTTTTGATAATATTAAGATTGTGTCTTTGTCTTTCTTACAGAGCTGAACCAAACAGCAAGAACATTCTTCCCAAAGGAATACCTTTCCCGGAAACAAAATTTTCAGAAAGCAAGTTGTGCAAAGTGGCCTCTCCCCAGTTGCAGAAAACTCTTCCGTATCTTTGGAGGCAAGTTTTGAATTCTCCATACATGGCAGCTCTCTCTGTTCGGGATCAATTAACCAGATTAGGTAGTTGCTTGATTAAGCAGTGATCTACCATCCCCCAAAATTGGCGTCTTACCTATGTGCGACGACAGATATTGTACTAATGATTAAAGTAATATAACATCCAAAATCTTTAAGTACCAAATACTCCAAAGGCTCACTGGCAACAAATGTGACTTTCAGCGAGAAATGGCACATTGAGTTATTGTTAAACTGAGCTTCACAGCTTTGGGGGAGGCAGCACCACAACATGGAGTAACTGTATATACTTTGGCAAAATAATGGTTATCTTAAACAAACTGAGCATACAGCTGGACAGTGGAAAAGTTGATAATGCCGCAGGATTGGAATTGAAACATTTGCTTTGACATTTTTGCTAAAACGCTGAGGTTATGAGTCCCGATTCCCTCACTAGAATCGCTCCCACCTTAGAAATGTTTGGCTAGCCAGCAACCAAACTAAAATAAATCACAAGATTTCGCATTTTATTTATTCATAAAACTTTTCAAAAATAATTTCCATAAATGTTTTCTTCCTACATTACAGTCTGTATGTTGTTTCACAGCCTTTTCTACAGTGACAAGTACGCAATTCCAGTGGAGAATACGAAATTCTTTGATTAATTTTGTTCACTGCACAAGACGGTCAAATTTTAGGATACTTACGTCAGAAACCGCCTTAAAACAGCTTGAAAGAACAAAGGTGTAATATGTGTTTAATCATAGAATGTAAACCCTGGCGTCCTTAATAATACCCTGCCACTCTGATACTTTTTTCACTGTGAAAACTTGTCAACTTTGGAAAACTACTGTGGGAATATTGTACAGACAATTTGTCATTAACTTTGGGTGGAATGTCATTTTAATCAAAACCACCAGACTAGATACCTCACTTGTCACCCAAACCAGGCTTCCAGAGGCAGTCCAGTCCCATTGCTAGACGCCAGTTCCCCCATGGAGGAGGCTACCGTCTGGATGCTATGGACTTTGAGGATGACTCTCGAGGGTGGCGCTTTGACATGGACATGGTCATCATCTACATCTACTCTGTCAACTGGGTTATCGGCTTCTTCATATTCTGCTTGCTTTGCTACCTCTTCTTCCCTTCTTTTTGACAGTCCTGGAAACAGTGATGGAGCAACAAAGAAAGAGGAAAGTTTGAAGACACTCAAGCAGGTGGGATGGTGTGGTGGAGGGAAAACAACAGTTTGCCAGCTTGTTTTCTCTCATTAATAAATCATTGAAATGGGGAAATGGTGTAGGGGGATGTTTCGTTATACAATGTTCTCTGTTCTCTGTCTCCACATGTTGCGCATGTAATGTGGGTTGCACAACGTGTCCTGTCCCTGTATGGATTGGAGTTAATATAACGGCTCCTAAATTGTAGTGTTTTACTTTCAGCATGATCCCATTAGAGTCCATTAATGCTTAACATTTCTATTAGGAGCACAGCCAACTGGCCCAAGTCAGATTACTGTCAACAAAATATTAATTACTAAAAAATGTTATAGAATAACAATTTGAATGGAAAAAATCCAGCTTAGTTTTTCTTCAGTGGTACACTTACTAACCAAAAACATTACCTCATTTAGAGATGTGCAAAGTGATGGTAAAACATACTGTACAATAATAGTACAGAGTATTGCTAAATTATAAAAAAAAAAAATAAAACAGCATCAATTCTGAAAGACAATAGAACCAATTTGTATTATATTTGTCACTGGGAAACACAAGCAGGGTCATTAAGTAGAGATTTTAAAGCTTTCTATAGTGCTTGTTTATACTTTTGCCCAAAACCCAGAATATAACATTTCAGTAGTACCACAGGCACTGAATATTCCTATGATAATACTGTAATGTAAATCAATAATAATAACTAAACCACATTAAAACTAAAAAAAAAAACTAAAAAAACATTATTAAAAAATTTAAAAAAAACCAAAGGAATAAAACAAGTGAGCACTTTTTGGGTGGATTTTCATATTAATGCAACATCAGAAAACTTATTTTAATGAATGATTTGCTCTTTGATATGAGTTTACACCATTTGTTTATGGTTTTATGAATCTCTGTGTTCCAATTTACTGCCATACACCATATCCTTGCAACCAAAACCTTTTTAAATGGCACTTGAATGTCTTTTTTCAGTGAGAATGAATTTTGTGTTTTGTTTGTTCCAAAGCACTCCTTAAATGTTTGGTTTTACTAAGTCACTGTATTTTATAGCAAATAAAGTTTACACAGAAACACATACATACAGGTATGTAGATGTGGCTTTAAAATGAATTTGTAAATTTTAAGTGATTTCCATTTTTGGTAATGAAAATCATATGTTGTAGCCAAATAAATGACTTATTCCTGAGACATTTCAAGTTTTTAAGTTGGGACACCAAATACCGTTTTATTTGTGCTTTTCAAAAGGGCTTCACTTTCATTTTCCATTTGCATCGGTGTAAAGTGTGAGGTGGCCTTTGAATCTCTTAGTGCTCTCAAGTTATGACAAACTGTTGCTCCCAGTTTGGTATAACTTTACAATAACTATCGAGTACAAGTCGTATACAGCCCATTTGTTGCTAATAATGATAATAAACTTTATTTAGAAAAAAATCATCTTTATGCACTTTTAAATAATATATCACAAATTTGTTGCTAAATCATATATATATGTGCATTATTAATGAAGCGTTAATAATTTTATTTACAAACATTTGTGAAATATTAATAAATTATTTATTGATATCATGAACCCATTGTAAATTATTTATAACCTGTTTTGTATTATCAAATAATATGCAAAGGGATAAACATATAATAATCAGTTATAGTTTATGTTTTTGGTTTCTATTTACAGTTCTTTCCTATGTTTAAATATGGTACAAAGTGTGTTGCTGTGTGTGTGTGTTGAACCATGTGAGCTTACATGTTAGGTCAGTGGTCTGGTGTGTTGCCATTCGGACAGCGAGGGTCCCTTGGTGAAATAACCCCTGCCTATGAAAACTGGTACCTGGGACACAAAGTGTTACCCCTGTGGTTGGCAAGTACCCATAGCTAGCGCAGAGCTTGTGCAGGACATAAAGCAGTACTAGATGGATATACTCGGGCTTGTTCTATGCAAAGCACAGGCACTGGTTGCTCCTGGATAAGGACTGGACTCACGTGGCGTTTCCATGATGAGGTGTCCAAGGCCCCAGCGGAGGTGTTTTGGCAGGACTTGAAGAAGGACTTCTGGTTGGCAACTCAGTAAGGCAGTAGCATTTAAAACTGATTAACTCTTGGCCATGTATTATTGTTTTTAATTGTTAAAATGGTACGAACATTTGGGAGTAAAAGCCATTTAAGAAGAATCAACTGGCTTACTAAGAAACCAGGGGATTGGTCGCAGAAACCAAAATCAAACGCGTGATCACAGCAGAATCTGTCACATTTAAACAGACATAAAATTACATTGCAAGTTCCCCACTTTCCTGTGCCGCTCTGTACTGTATGTGTCTCTGTGTGTTAATATGTGTGAACGCCGCTGTGTGCGTGTGTCTGTGGGTGTATGTCTACAAGACCTACATGGATAGATTTTTGAAGTCTTCCTTTGCCTTCACAATGAAATAGTAATGTAGGTTTAGAGAGAGCACTCACCACACACTGAAATGGACTTCTAATTTATTCAGAATATCTGCCACATACTTTCCACCCTGTGGTTGTGAAAAGCAAGGAAGGGCAAATAGTCACCACCGAAACCTGCCAATGGATTCATTTGTGTGCCATAAAACACTCCTACCATAAACAACCTTAAGTATTTTTAGGTCACTGTGAACTCTAATAAAGTAACACTACACCACACTATAAAAATGTCATAGTGATATTGCTGTATAGGTAGGGATGGAGATTAAAAAAAAAAAATACTGTAAAACACACTTTAAGTCTAAATAAAATGGGCCTGTATATAAAGATAATAAATATGCCATAGTAGATGCGTACAACTGGGTCGATTTAAAAGGTGGTGTTCAATATTGAGATTTGAATTGACCCACATTAAGTCCGTACTGTAATACTGAATTAATGTTATTGTACTTCTTTACTGGGTGGAGACAAAGTGGTCAGTAGCCCGAGTTCCAGACGTTGAGGAGCTCACACACAGCTCAGGGCGGGGGTCTGACTTGATGGGCCCTTTTAGTATTCCGTCCTTTGGGTGCGCAGTGTCTCCAGCCCAGAGAGCCACGTCAGGCCTGTGGCAACTGCTCATCTGCTGCTGCCTCTCCAAGGTTAGCGATAGGCCCGCCCGCACAGCTGGAGAGGCTGGAGGAGACTGAGACCCGGGAGCCCAACTGAGACCGCGATACCAGGATATAAGTTTTTTTGTTTTTTTTGTTTTTTTTTTCTTTTTCTGAACGTTCAGCTCCTCTTCGGCACAGAGGCTTAAAGTGTCGGGCTGCACGCCGTGAAAACTGCCAGCGGGGACAATCGGCAGCGCTGTTTCGTCTCTGCGAGGAGCTTGCGCGGCCGAGAGAAAAAGATCGCTATCGCCCGTCTTATTTGTGCTTAATGGAAACGCGCAGTCACAAGAAATGGTTGCATTTGGGGAACATCTGTGAACGCGGTCGTCGCCTCCCGACCATTCGGTGCGTCAGAGAGTACACCTCGGCTAGCCGGAGTCCGGGTTGGGCGTGAGGTCCTCGCTGTGCACCGTGTGCTGCTGGAGTGAAGGTGACTCGCGCCCCCGTCGCAGTCAAGGCGATGCGGAGAGAAGTCGCAGGCGCTCATCCGGTGCTCCTCCCGCGCTCTGAGGCTCGTCTGGGAAGATACGCGCTCCCTCTCCCGCACTAGAGAGGAGGAACGTGCGAGACAAGACAGAGCAACAGCAAGAGCCGCGGCTCAACGCAGCCAGTAGTTGGCGAAGGTGAACGGAGCGTAAACCGAGGGGAGAACAACGTGAACAGTAAGGTGCAGGGTGCCGAGGCAGAAAGGGAGAAAGTGGTGGAGTTTGGGGGTGGGTGGGGGGGGGGGCAAAATTGTTCTGTATCAGGGCCGTTTCATTAGTGGATGTGTATGCATGAGTTCTGCATCGAATGGGCGCAAAAACCGCCCCAGATCCGCCGGGAACCTCTTCCAGATCGGCAAGCCTCCTCACCGAGACCCACAGAGGAGGGAGAGCACCGAAAGTACCCGCAGAGCCCAGCGCGCCGTGGCCGACTGCAGAATGGTAGGTTTGCGACACGTCAACTGCCTGCACGGTGCCTCCGAGAAGGGGTGCTGCGTGTTGTTATCACCACCTTTCTGCTTCTAGGACGTTCAGCTATCCCGCGGATGCGGGATGCACGGGCGACAGCTGTTAATAGCTGCAACAACAACAACAACAAAAAGAAAAGAAAAGAAAGAAAAAAAGACTGCAACCCGGTCTGGGAGCCTAAAAATAGCTATATGCATTTGCATTGCCTTTGTCGGCAGCGAAGCCAAACAGATCATCTCGGCGTGCAGGCTGACTCGGTGATTTGCATTCGGAGTGTGGCGAGCTGCGGGTGATTTGGGCTGATTTCCAAACTGCCTGAATGACGGTGATTGTCCACGGCGGCGTTCGTGATCGCGGCAGAGACGCCCTGTGCTCGGACGAACGCCGGCACAAGCGATCGTATGGGTAGCCCCGCTCCAGCCTTTCACACATCGGCGAGCGGTGGCGGGGACTCGCTGTTGGCGTGCAGGGGTGCAGCAGGATGCCCATGAGCGAAAATATCCGTGCACCGGTCCCAAGATCTGAGGCCATGCGAACAGCCAAAGTTATCATAATGGGAACCCCCGCCAATAAAAAAAAAAAAAAAAAAAATCAGCTCATTCACCACGCACTCTGACTTTGCAGACTATTTAATGGCAGTGCGTGTTTCGTTTAATCACGTTTCTCCCAGACACCAATGGGCTTCTGCGACCGCGTATGTGCAAGGTTGCATTTTTTTTATTTTTTTTTTTGAAGTACTACTTCTGTTGAAGCACGCCACCGTGCACTTGCACTCGCAAGTTATTTGTCCCCAGTGTGGAAGAAAAAGAAAAAGAAAAGGGGGGGGTGGAATAGTAAGGCTGGATATAGTGCTGCTGCTCAGCATTTCCTTCTTGGGCTGACACATTTTTCACGTTGACAAGTCAATATGCAGGCTCAGGATAAAGGCTATTCTAATGCAGTGGCCGGAAAAAGGAAAACCATATTCAAGCCAAACTTTTTCGTTATATTTGCACGGTGCTCACCCTGACACGGTTCATATGGGGAGTAACTTGTTTTTTGTGTGTGTGTGTGTGTGTGTGTGTGTGTGTGTGTGTGTGTGTGTGTGTGTGTGATCCCCATTGTAAAACAGATCGTGCAAGAATTCAATACACTCGTGGCTCAGTACCGCGAACTGGTCATCTCCATCGGGGAAATCACTGTCGACTGTCCTTCCTTACGGGCCGAAATGCTGAGGACGCGAACTAAAGGCTGCGACATGGCGAGAGCGGCACACCACAGTCTCTCCTTGATATCCGGGTGAGTTGGATTTGGATACTTGCATACTTCAACATTGCGGCAACAATGGATGCTGGTTTTTTTTTTTCTTTTTTTCTTTCTAGCGTGCAGAGCGTCGATAAGAATCTGAATCTTTGGGCTTTTTCTTTCACCAGTAACAAAATAATCCATTACGAAACAGTCGCTGCAAAGTGATCAGACGTGAAGTTTTTTTTTTTTTTTTTCAACGCTCGCTCAGCGTCAGAGAATGTTGTTTACGGACAACATTTGTCGGTTGCAGAAAAACCGCAGTGACAGAAGCCCGGCACGTCTGTTGACTTCGCCTGCACTCTCCACTGAGCACAACAGCGCCTCGACATTGGTGCCAGTGGAGGAAGGGCGAAGGGAGGCTTGGGATTTGGAGAGGGAGAGGGAGGCTAAGATGCTTACTTAGAAGCCCACTTAAATAACAGTCAGAAATAAAGAAAGTCGGCGGTGAGAGAGATTTGGACAAGCGGAAGCTTGCTGCTCGCCAAAGCCCAGGCACTGTTGGAACAACAACAGCCTCAGGTTTACTCCAGCTACAGCCCATATTCCTCCTTATAAATGGCTTATGGTAACTATTTTCTGGGGACTTTCTGGGTGAAATCATTGAATGCTCTCCTACTAATATTCTTTCCTAGAGATGAGTTTAAAATGTACCAGGCTGTACTCTACACTGCTCTGTAACCTATATTTCCCTGGCTCAATCATTAACCCACCTGCTATGCCCTACAGTGATTCAAGAATGCATATCCTTCACTCTCTGTTACACGCGTGACAAAACCTTTCCATTTACTGAACGGAGGCTTTGAACTGCATGTGCGTGACACCCTGGCATGGTTAGCCAGTAAATGTGTCTACTGCATGTTTCCTGTCGTGCATAGGCATGATTCATGCAACATCCACTGAACAGGAGCATCTCAGTTGCTTTTTATAACAAGGCTTTAGTAACATCTTATTTTAAGTCTTTGGGGAAACAATGCAGTTTGCGGTGCAGAACCTTTAAGCTCACTGCAATGTACTTTTTTCCAATATATGGCTCATAGATATGCAGCTAGATACAGGTATACCTGTCCCTTCAAGACAACAACTACCATCCATTATGGTCCTGTGCCTGAATTTTCCTGCTGGTGCTTCTGCGTCTGTTGCTGCTGCTATAGCAATAGAGACCGTGCGGCAGGTTTAGAGAGAATTCTAAGTTCCCACTGATATCGGCATCGACATCGTTGTCATACTCAGCACCACTCTAAACCTCCTTCTCTAAAAGCTCTACAGGCCATTTCAATGTCAGTCTCCACTACTAGACGCAGACCTTGAATCAGACAGCACAGATGACTCCCTTTTAATCAAATAAAGCCAGTGTGTCTGAATGGTTTGAGTGATGCGAGGCCTCTCCAATGTGCTAGAGGAAAGCTGATAAGCAGGACAGTATTGACGACAGCTGTGCTTTAGCAACAGTACTGTAGAAGGCAGCACTGTGACGGCAAGGATGGGAAGGAGAAGCTTACCGTTGGAAGAGGGGAACGCAAACAGCCTGATTTGTGTGAGAAATACTTGTCCCAGCTGCAGCTTTCACACCTTTCGTTGCTGTCGCTTTCCCATGTGACATCACACCCACTGAATATCACCTGCTGTAGTTTCCCCTTGAACACCAGATTTATATGTGTGTGAAGCTGCCGTGGTGTGTGTCATAAGAGCAAGTGATCAGCTCTGGGTAAATAAAAAAATACTCAGACGGAGTTTCAGTGTTTGAACGTCTTCCGTGCATTTATATATTCTCAGACAGTTAAACAAACTCAAAAATATGGACACACTGCTCGCACAATAACATAATCCAGAGAAATGCAGTGAGGAGCAATTTTGACCTTGGCTGCTTTTGATTTGAAACAAGTTTAAAGAAGCAAATCCCTCTTATTTAATCATCATTGATGCAAACTCCATAGCTTATCTCTCATCTGAAAGTTTTCACTTGGTTGAGTTTGGTAAACTTTTTATTTATATTTGAGTTTACAATTCTTTCTGACATTAGCTGATACTAGAAAGGATTTGTAGTCATTGTTCAGGTTAGTGATGATATTAATGTAAACACAAGCAGGCAAAACCGTATTACCAGGGCTATTCTTCACATTTGTTAAGATATTTCAAAAATAAAAGCATGTTAGTGACATTTGTGGTTGGCTGTTTATGATGTGACGCGGAAGATGTTCATGCTGCAAACTGAGAATGTTTTACAAAAGTTGGATGTCTTATTTACACACACAAGTGATCATATTCCTAAAACAAAAACTGACAAAAAAAACTGACAAAATCAACTCATCAATTAATTAAGTAATATTAATTGAGTAATTGATTAAGTAATATCAAGTAATTATCATGTCATGGGGCTCGATCTGTGGTTTACTGTGTTTACTTTTTACTTTATTATTTACTAGATTGTTGTTACTATTTTTTTTTCTAGTTACCCAGATTGGGACAGCTTCTTTCCTATTTTATTTCTTTGCATGCAGTTTGCAAGGTATATGCTAAACATTAATATAAGTCCTTTGAGTGGAGCTGCCACCAATTTTAGGATTAGGGCTAGCACATACACACAAGTAACTGAGCGAAACAAGGCTAAACTCATCAGTCAACTACTATAAAACTGTACGCAGAGACACAAAAATGCTATCTATGAATCTTCCCATTTCTGGTAAACAAAAAAGCTAAACCTTTTCCAAATTTTGTAATTCTAATTTCTTTTGCATAAAGTTGGTCATTGTATCCAGAGTTCATTAAGTTCCAGCCAGCCAGTAACCTTGCTGTGTTCCCACTTTGTTTCATTTCAGGCCAGAGGATGGGGAGATCCACCCTGAGATCTGTAGGCTCTTCATCCAGCTGCAGTGCTGTCTGGAGATGTACATCACTGAGATGCTCAAGTCTGTCTGCTTGCTGGGCTCCCTGCAACTCCACAGGAAAGGTAAATACACAAAGAAGCCTCATTGCAATTATGGCTTTTAACCGGCTTCACTATAGAGTTTGTGTGTGTGTGTGTGTGTGTGTGCGTGTGCGTGTATGTGTGTTTGTGTTTGTGTGCAAGTATATGCTTGTGTTCTAATTTATACACAGCATGCTATGTTTCTCTTTTTTGATTTTAATTAATTTAAAAGAAACAACCAAGAAAACCTGTCAAAAGACAATCACAACACTTTAAATGAATGAACTTTACTATCATTCCTATAATACCATGAGCAGTCTGATCAACAAACCCGAATATACTGTACGTGAGCAAACACAAACCAGTACTTTGTACCTGTTCAATGTGTATGTTTTGATGGCTGTGGGGGCGACACATATTCAAAACTAGCTGCCCTCTATGTGCTTTAGGTAAGGATTCCTGTGGGCCCCCCGGAGTTGACAGCAAGACCGAGGACAGCTCAGACATCCCCATCCTGGAGGACACCTCTTCCTCCCCCACTGACTGTCCTCAGCTCTGCTGGCTGGTGGCAACTGACATAGAAAACATAGAAAAGTAGGTGGACAGAAATATGTTGCGGCGTGTGTTGTGTCCTTCTGTGTGTGAGCATGTGTTGTGTGCTTGCTTTTGTTCGTTATGGTGTGAATAATTGTACATGTCCATTCTTGTTGCTCAAAGCGCATGTGTTAGGACACATAAAGTAAAGAATGCAAGTGAGTAATTTCTTCAATTTTTTGTCGCATTGTAATGACACGGCAGGATTGAAAATAACACAGATGCTTTAACATTTTGCATTCTAACATTCATTCTGCTGTTTACATTATATATATATAAAACAGCGAACGCTTTGTTTAAAATACACGTTTATGTAGTTAATATACTTTATTTAATTGCATCACACCTTAAATTTGCCCTTTCAACATCACCGATAATGTAACAATTGATGAATAGTTGTATTAGTTGATAAATTTACAGCTGGATTTGCTAAAGATTTGCTTTTATGACGACATAATTGCATTACGGTCGTTGCATTGAGGAAAATTCTACTTTTAAATATTTATTCTTACAGGACATCCTATAAACATTAAATTACATTCCTCTGAAAATGCTAGATATTTGTGTTACAAATAACTATGTCAACCAATGTTAATTACAACCTACAGTTAATGCAATTACTGTACTTGGCAGTCATTGCATTAACTGGGTTTGTGTGTGTGTCAGGTACACAACATAAAAGCCCTTATTTGTGTTATTGCAGGGATATGAGGGAGATGAAGAACCTTCTCAGTAAACTCAGGGAGACAATGCCTTTACCATTGAAGAACCAAGGTAAGATAGAAGCTGCATACTTTCTTGTCCTTCACCTTCTTACACACACACGCCCACATACACCTCAAGCCCATAGAGCAGTGACACTTCTAAAATCTGTCGGTCCAAAAGGATTTGTTGGATTTGTTGGGATAAAGAATGATTGTGGCTCGAGGAAACTCTGTTTCAAAAATAAAACTTGCAAAAATGTCTGACTTGGCAGTGGTGTCCGTGTTTTCTTGTGCCCAGATGACAGCAGTTTGCTGAACCTGACTCCCTACCCACTGGTCCGACAGAGAAAGAGGCGGTTCTTTGGGCTCTGTTGCCTGGTAACAAGCTAAGGGGCCCCCGCCTTCATGGGTAGGAGGCGGCAACAAAGACACCATTACCCACTGTCCTTCACCACTTGTGTCTCCCACCAATCTATTACTGCCATTTTCAAATAAATTGTCTCTTTCTCTTTTTTTTAAAGGCTGCCCATTTTATAATTTTATTTTGTAATACAAAGAAGAATTGTAACTGCTATGTAATGAAAAACAAAAGTCATGAACATATATTTTAAGATATTTTGCAACAGATTTTTCCTTTTTTTGGTAAATGCAGTCAGATATCTGCTTGTCCAATGTAAGGGGAGAATGAGAGGTCATTTGAAATATTATCTGTGTTCAATCACTTCCACAAACCTGAGTGACTGAAGTGAGGATTCATGTTAAAAAAAAAGGGAAAATAATTGTCAGAAATAATGTGATGACTTATGACCAGAGGCCATGTGAGTATTTGAGGATGGCACTTTCAAAGACAAAGTTATACTTTCGTCCGTCTGAGCTGAGATGACAGGTTTGTGCCGAGTAAGTTTGTTGTGTATTACAGTCTCTGTTTTCTGTTTCTTGTTGTTTTTTCTTCTTAATGTACTTAATTTAGTCTTCCATAAACCAAGAACCTGTACCCAACTTTAACTTCCCAGCTTCGAAATGGAATATACGATATAATACTCAAAAAGAAAACTTCTTTGCACACAATATCTATCTATAGATTGAGACATTAGACTTGTATATACACATACTCTTTCCGCAATGCTCCCTGAATTATTTTCAAAGTTGGAGTGGGTTAGCAAAGAATCTGTTGGCTTGTATGAGCGGGAAGGGACTCCCTCTGTCTGAGGCAGTCAGTGCAGACAGAGGGCAGGCAGCATGGGTCTTGCTTATTAATGATAGTGATCAATGTTTAGGGCACGGTGAAGGTACAGTAGTCAAAGCTGATATAGGTCATTTTACATTGTTAATAAAACTTTTGTTATTGAAACTAATCGATGCGTCTCTTTGATTTTCTTACATGTAAGCTCTTAAAGTATCCACTGGGTGGAGACAAACCATCAAAAGAAAAACTTTTCTGACACATGTTGGTGTTTGGGATCTGCAAGAACTCAAACTGTGAGTCAAACTGAGTTAGTGTAATGGATTGATGGCACTTTAGGTAATCAGGTGATGGGACTGATTGCAAATTAGGTGATCAATAATATGTAATAATTTGCATTTTGGGAACAAACAATTCAACATTTATGGTACTTTTTTTCTGGTGTGAAACAGATTGTCCCACTTTCTAGCCTACTAGCTGAGAAAACATTTCTATCTGGGAGGGGGACAAAGATAGACAGAGATGCAGAGGGGGAGAGAGAGAAAAGCCAGATAATCCTTTGCTAAGTCCATAACAAGCAGATTTTGTTTATATTTACAGAGGGCTGGAAAAATACAGTGAAACAGAGACAGAGAGAGACAGATCATACCATCAGACCTCGGACAGGAACAAGCTGGTCACGTACTTCTGCTGCTGGAATGAAGTATATTTTTATCAGTAAAGGAAAAACTCCAAAGTTTCCTCCGTGTGCAATGGTCGGGGGCTGACATGGTTTCTTTCAACAGTCCTCATCAACCCCCAAGTTGTAAATGTCCTCTATTTATTATAACTTAGACAGGCAGATTAGGTGAATTAAAAACTTTATGCCTGGGATAGGCTAAAGTCCCCAACAAGCCCCAAACATCATAAGCAGTATTGAAGATTGATAGATAGATGTATACTAATATAGGTATATGTGTTAATATTATATTGATAAATATCCAACTTTTATATGTAGCATGTTAATGGTAAGCTCTATAGATGAACCCTCCACTTCCGACAGTCCAACAGCTCTTACAGGAATACAGATGTCGACAAATTGAGGGGAAAACCTGAACGCCTCCATACAGCTCACTGAATGGTTTGATGAATATGAAAAATGATCTGAACCATACAGCATGCTCTGGCCTTCTCAGTCAGCAGATCTCAACCCAGCTGTACAACCATGGGAGATGTGGGGGTAGACTTTATGCCACAATCATCAAAACACCAAATGATAGATGAGTGATGTTAACCCCTTCAGTAGAGTTCCAGAGACTATCACATAATATAAGGTGCAATTAAGTGTTTTTGGCGTCTTTTGGTAGCCAAACAAATTACTGATGTTGTTTTTATGCCTTTAGCCGTGGCCGGAGGCATTATGTTTTCGGGTTGTTCGTCCATCCGTCTGTCCTATTCTCATGAACGCGGTATCTCGAGAAAGCCTTGAGGGAATTTCATTGCATCTGGCACAAACTTGGAGTACTTGGACTTAAGGATGAAGTGATTAGAATTTGGTGGTCAGAGGCCAGAGGTGAGGGTCACTGTGAACTCACAAAACCCATTTTTGGCCTTAGTTCAAGAATTCATATGCTAATTATGACAAATTGTAACACAAATATCTAATAGGATAAAATGATGAAGTGATGACATATTATATCCAAAAGGTCACACAAAGTTGGACACAGCTTTCTATCATAATCAGTTTTTTTGGCCAAGCATGTGAAAACATACAAGGAATTTGGTTCTGTCAATGAACTTACACACTAAAACAGTAGACATACAGCAGAACAAGGACAACAGAGCTTAAAGCCTATTAAATACCTTCCAAGTCTTCACTGCATAATTTTATGAGTCCGTACAAACATGGATGCAGACTGCAACTTGGCTGGTAGGCAGAGGAATACAACCAGAGGAATTAATGAGACTTAAAGCACATTGGGAGTCATAGCCTGCCTATACATGCCTGAATATTCTTTCTCTCAGACAAAAACTTACGTATGTCAGTTTGTGTGTATCACCCCTTTAAGAGTACAAGTTTAATGCGCGTTTTAAAGCTTTTCAGCATTTCTAACACTTTCCTCTCACCCACCAGCCTTTGTGTACAACACGGTGTAACTGAGGGACGCACATCTGCTGCCAAATCATTTCGGGGTGATGGGGAGACATTAAATATCTGGTCTCTTCACACAGTTTCACAGGCAGTTTCGAACACACACAGGCACACACGCATTCACAATGTGAGAAGGCAGCGAGCCAGAGGCAGGAATAGACTGTCAGCAGGGGTTTGCTTGGCAGGCTGAGCACTTACTGGTTTAGTAAGCAGAGGACATCTTTTGAAATAGACCATCTCAGTCAGGAACACAATTTTTCAAAGGTTATCTCAAGAGACATTTACAAAACTATTTTCCTCAAAAGCAAGACCTACTTTTTTGCATTCTATTGTGCTTGCAACTCAAACACTATATAACATTTTAAGAAATGAAGGGGCTTTCCAACACGCTCTCTGGAAAGCCAACAGCATCACAACCTACAGTATGCTGTGTCTGTAGATACCAGTTTATCCATTCTAATCATATGTACATCCATAATAATGTTTTCTGGGTAAATCTCTAGTTCTCTATATACTGGACTAGACAAAAAGTACATTAATGAAAAGGAACTGAGCATGGCATGTGCTTTATTATTTATTTGTTGTTTAGATACAGTTATATTTTGTTTTACACGTGCATAACAGTGTGCTTTTACAGTGCGTTAAATAGTGATATTTGAAACAATACTAATTCAGTCAAAAATATGCGGACTGTTGCAGAGGAAGATGAAGCTGAGCGGTGCTAAGGTCAGCCCTCCCCCTGCATCCTCAGGAAGTGCAGGGAAGGATACTGACAACTGACACCTTTTCTCCTTTACATCGCCGTAGTCCTGCTTCACACTCACTCATGGTCTGATTGGCTGCAGTTTCATCCTCCCCAACACGGACACATACATTTAGTCCCGGGGCCAAGCAATCTGCAGAGTCCTTGCAGCTGCACTCATTGGTTTGATCTGTAAGAATGGTGTGACAATACAGGAAATGAATGACCACAGTAGTGTACATTAGTATGGAGAGCGCGTAACCACGGATGTCCCTACCTTCACAGGTCTCCCACATGTGACAGCTGGTGCAGCCTGTTGTGTTGCGCCGCGGCCACTTGCAGGTGCTGTCTTCTGCTATCGTGTAGTTCTTCCCCATACACTGCAGTGCGTGCATTTTGCACACACTCAGGAGGACTGATTTTCTACTACTTACAGGGGTAGTGGCACACAACTCCAAAGAAGAACTGGTGACAAAAACATCATTATATTTATCAAATACGATAACAACAAGAACAAGAGAATCTGTCAAATCAGTCCATTTTGCAAAAATTCGTGTTACCAAATGGATTGGTAAACATACCTGCATTCAAAAGGCAATCTGCAAATGCATTTTCCTCTGGAAGACTTCTCCCACAGTTTACACTGGACTGAGGGAGTGATGTCTTGTTGTGATATACTGACTGTGGAGTACATAGAATCCACATTGCTAACTGATTAATATCCATGCATGCAACAATAAAAATATAGTATATATCTAAACGTTTAAGAATAAATGAAAAGTAGAGTACGACATACTGCAGTCAAATCTTGTTACACAGCAGTCCCATGTCTGTCATGTGCACTTTGGGGTAACGTTTACCTTGGCTGCATTTAACATCTGCTGGGTCTGGTGAAAAATTCAGACTGGGGTCACATATAGTTGTTGCTTCTCCCAGTAGCTGTCTACCCTCCGGACAGGACAAAGTGACTGTCTCCCCTATTTCATAGGCCTGCTTCCAAGGAGAGGCTATGACATCATCAGCGAGGGACTCAATCCTGCACTTTGAGACTGAGAGAAAATTTGGGGTTCAACAAAGTAACGCTGGAATTCATTGTGGTGAATGTTGAATTTTGGTTATGGGTACTCACCTGTGCACAGTCCAGGGCTGGCAGACCAGGTTTGATCAGCGGTACACTCGAGGACGGTGTGTCCAACAAGATAGTAACCTTCAGTGCAGGTGTACTCAACCCTACTACCCACAAGGTAGATATCCTTAGGGTCCTGTTGAACATGTGGTTAATGTGGAAGCACCAAATATTTACTTTCGTAGCCTCTATTATGCAAAATACCCTTTTAAATCTCTGAATGTAAATATTGATCATCTATGGAAAACATACAAATAAACATCTCCCACATTGGTGCCTGTGTTTCCATGTTGGGTCTAAAATGTGCTTTAGAGACTAGATTATCAAGTTAATCAAATGACATAATTTCCCCATATTAAAAAAAAGGTGTGTATTCTTTGGTAAATTAGGCTGACTGATTTAAAGACAAAGTAAATAACACAATGAGTAACACTGTACTGTGGCCCTCTGAGTAATAATGACCTAACACTGGAAAAGTTGCAATTAGTGTGATAATACAAATATTAAAAGGTTTGTTCCACAATGTACAGTGAATTTAAGTTTGTCTTCATCTTTACCAGGATGTAGCCATTGCGTAGAGCAGGCGGGGTTCCACATTTCTGACTCTCTGGGAGAGTTTGGTCAAAGCACTGAGGCTCCATGGTTCTGTAGAAAAATAGTTAAAAATAACATGTTGTATAATGGCATATTGACAAAAATCAGTGTGAAACCTCCTCTTGTTGAAAATTCAATGCAATGACTGGTGGTGCCCTTTACACTATTGTTACAAAACTTCAGCTGACTTTAGGTATTGCAGCTCTTGGTCTTCACAGTCAGACATCTCAGTGGGTTCTCCGATACAGGCTTGTCCTCCATTCTGAGGAGCGGGATTCGAGCAGGAACGACTTCGTGACCTTCGAACCCCAGAGCATAATGACCAGGCAGACCAGCAGGACCAACTACCATGGATCACCCCTGAGATTAAGGAATTAAATGAGGGTAAGAAAATAAGGACCATATCACAGTCCATGTGATATTATTCAACAAACACTGACTCACTTACTTCCTATACACGTACTGTATTTACCCTTTTAAAAGCAAAACATTGTATGCCACTATTACAGCATACACAAGCCACCCAGACAAGTGACTTAAGGGGACTTCATCAAGACAGTTTATCATATACTTATTCATGCTCCAAAAAAAGATAAACATACACGTCAGCACCAGCAGATAGGCAAATGAGCATTTTTTTTCCAAAATATCAAATTATGCCTTTAAACATATCAAACCACCTTCACCGAGGCTGTAGTAAAGAACCCGTCCGAAAAGCAACACCCACCCTGCTGACCCTCCGCTTCAGTTCCCTGCTCACAGGCCAGTCCTGATGTGCCAGGCTTACAAATGCATTTGCATTCATTTCCACCCATGACAGCCATGCCATTGTTGCTGCAGGGCTGACAATGGCAGGGGTCACTCTCAGCGAGATACTGCTCTATGGCTCTGCGAAGGTAGAGCCTCTTTACCCCAGCGCACGGAACCTCCTTCACCAGCTCCGAGAGCGGCCGCAGCTGCCGAAACAAGAGTTGGGGTAAGAGAGTCAAACAGAAGAGAGATGGAAGGTTGTATATTTAGATAAGATGACACACTAAAATGCATATGATGTAAATTCAACATTACATTCAAGCTTTTAAAGTTCAAAGAACTTATTTTACTTTCCCTCACCTTTTGCTTTGTGACCTGTGGAAATGATCTAATAGACTCAGCCCAGTTTGTGTACATTTCCCAGTTCTTGTCTGGATAATTGAGCTGCATGGATTTCAGTGCGGCAATATGTTTGCTGTCTCCTCCCTCCACCTTCACGTCTTGTATAATATTTGTCCTGGTATCATCTATTTTAAAAAGGTTCGGTGAGATGATCGAGAACAAAGATTCAGAATTTCAAGTGGTTTTATAAGCTTCAGTATGTTTGTAGAATTAACATCAAATTATACCTCTGGGTATGTCTATGTGTCTATTTTGATCATTCCTGCAATCCTTTTTGGGGAAGATGGGGAATATAAGAATCCATATTACAGTCCTTACACATTCTTCAGTCTGCTGGCTTTCAGAAACTTGAAAACAGAAGAAAGCCAAAGGTAAAATTATTGTTAGTGCCAGAAATGAACGGCAGGATTGAAGCAGTGCTTTATGGATGGAGTAGTAATTTTGATAAACCTGATGTTTGGGTTGCCATCATAAAACTACTACTACTGATTATTTTAATACAATATAGTCGCATCCAGCAACAGTATCTACAGTCTCATTAACATATGGGATATTTTAAAATATTCCATTGTTTATTTGACAATCCATTGAGACTATGAAAAAAAATGGCTTCATATTGCATTTAAAAATGTAATCTGATGCATTTTCATTCCTAGATATGTCAGGAAATATATTGATATTCAATTTCAAATGAATGTCAAGTTCATTGGAAATATTCAGATATATTTAAGAAATGCAAAAGAGTAGAGTAATTATTTTTCTGAAATATATTTCAAAGGCAGAAATGAATTCTGATTAATTATGGCATATATATTTTTAAAAATGCCTCTTTTTTTCTCCCAAAATACATATCAATTGCAAGTACTCCTCCTTTTAGTTAGCTCGTTTTTCGTCAGTGGTGAGAAACACAGTCTAATATTTTATGCAGCGTAGTACTAGTTCCCCAAATGTTCCATCATGAATGTTACTATAAAGTATATCTCATGGATGTCCTGACTCAGAAACATCACAAGCTGAATCTGGTCATCTGATTAAGTGGCTGATTTAAATCTGTCATTAAGCCACTGATGACTTATGAATCCTCACCCATCTGTTTTTCAGTTTCTTCATCAATCCTGGCAACGGTTCTGAAGACGCCTCCGAGGCTTCCCTCAGACAGGTAGTGTGTTCCATAACTCTCCAAAACCTTCCTGTAGGCAGAGTAGTCGTAGACAGATGGGAGTTTGGCCAGTGCCTTCCAGAACTCCTCAGATATTGGGAGGTACTGAGGAGAGTTATTCTGGAACTGAGCTACCTCTATGTCATTCTCTAAAACCAAAAGCTTGTGGGTCTGTATGGAGTAAAAAAATCATTAAGTAAGTGCATTTTTCTTCTTTCATTTTCCTTTTCAAAAGAAAATGCTTTGTCACTGGGGCTTGATGTTAAAGATACATTAACAAAATTTCAGGTTCCTACAAACCTGAGTCTTGTCATCTGTCTCATGGAAGTCATAGTTGTGATATCCTGTCGTTGTACCAGACAGTTTCTGTCTGTTGACAATGTCCTTTGCATAGTGCCATTTACTGGTGAACATCTCATCACTGAAGTCATTCTGAGCTTTAACCTGAGAAAAAAAGGTGTCAGGTATGTAATATGATCAAATAATTAATTTCATATAAATAAGAAATGCTGAATACCCAACTGAGTGAACAAAACAGAGCTTTACATGTAAATCAACTGATTTAAATGAATTTTAAAAACAAATACCACTTTTGACCACCAGTGGTGCTACAGAGAAATGTTTTAATGACTAGGTCCCTGTATTGAGTGTATTTCAAGTATTCCAGCACGTGAACTAGAAAAATGACGGCATTAGTTGTCCGGTCAAACACTTACGACAGCCTTTACTCAGTCTTTTCTCCCAAGTGACTTCATGTGGCTGCAAGACTGATTTCTTTTCTCTGAAAGTAGCAAAGGAGGACGTAACGTTGCTATACTGTTGCATAGGGGTTGGCTGAATAAAACAAACCAGGAGACTACGGTTCATGTCCCATCTTGTACCAATAGCCAACATTGGTCTCTTTAAACCATGCTGACAAGGTTTTATTAAAGCTGCACAGACTGGAATTTTAACAATGGATCAAATTACTATGTGTAATGTGACAGGGGTCACTCATATTGACAAACCCACAGAAAAGTATTACCTAACTCTGCAGTTCTTCTCAGCTCGAAGGAGTAATTTAGTATCTTTCAGCTAATTGTTACTGTTTTTTTCAGTCTCACCGTTCTCATCTACCTCGTTTTCGACTGCAGCAGGCAGTTCTTTCAACAAAGAAGCTCTGATAAAGCCAACTGTACCCTATCTGCCCAGCACCAAAAGGCCCACATAACTTGTGACTAGCTGGTGCAGTGTAACATCTAGCAGCTAAAGAGGCAGATATGTCCCTCAGGAGTTGGTGGAGACCAAAACAGAGCTAGAAGGACAGTGAATTTTGGAGTTACATTTGTAAGGTTGCCAGAAACACAACTCTGAATGAGTGTTAATGGGATCCTTGAATAAGTGAGTATCAATATTAATTGCAATTGTAGGTGTTTCCAAAGTGACCAACCATAAAGCTGTACTGGATAGTACTAAGGGGCAGTCGAAACGGAGCATTGTGGACACCGCTGTGGATGATGCGACACTGACCCCCAAAGCTCTTTGTGTTGATGACACTGGCCCTCCGCTTCCCTGTCACCACATCATACCTACAGAAGCAATAAAAATCATTCCAGTGGTAAGCATATGGTACCTGCTGGTGTTTGCTTGTACAGGTACACAAATGCAAATAGAATTAAATCAAGATTTGTCCCTCACCCAAGTCCTAGGAGTTCAATGTTAGGTGGGAGAACTGAGTTTTGACATACAATGTATTTTGAAACGTCACAGGCATGTTCGTCATGTCCATCTTCCTCGCAATCCTGATCTCCGTTACACACCAGGGACTGGCTAATACACTTCCCTGAGGGTCAAGAAACAGTCAGACAGACAGCTCAGTTACTATAATTCTACATGATTATTGGAGTGAACAGAGTTTTATTTCTAACCCGATCGACAGCGAAACCTGGCTCCACATCCATCCTCTAGAGGGCAGCCTTGTGTGGTTTCACAGGACCTGGTCTCAGTTCGCTCTCCATCACAGGGGTTCCCTCCAAACTGTGCATAGACAGCCATGGCTCGGCTTCTTGTCTGTAACATACCAAAATGTTACAAAGAAATATGAAAAAACAATACTAATAAGAAAATACAATCTGAAATATCTTAATCTATTTTTTTTTAAAATGAGTCTTGAGGAGTTTTGCTGGTAGATTGTGCATTTAATCATCATTATATAAAGTGTTACATTTTATTTATTTGAAGTTGAGCTGATAATTGTCTATACAGAGAAGTGCACTAGTCAGAACTACAGTTGGTTTCATTTCAAACAAGATTATATGGGTGAGGAACAAGTTAGCTAAATTGTTTATTGACCAGTTAATCCTCCTAACCTGTAATTTGGTGCAGCCGTCACACTCTGACCAATCACCATAAGGCCCCCACTGACAATGAACTCTTTGGGTACAAAACCTTGGAAATAACATTTAAGTTGAATTATTCAATAATTGAAAAAAAAAAAATTCTACGTAACCTAATAATCATTGCATATTGGTGTTATTTATGATGTTATGCTTTTAATGTAAAACAGTAAAAGAAAAACCAATTTACCCTTTAGGGGTGAACAGGAATAGAAACCATGGAAAAATTTCTAAAAAGAGTGTAATGTTCTGAAGAAGGGAGAGAAAAAGGGAAAAGAAGAGAATATTGGCAGTAAACATGATATAGCTATAGCTATAAATGACTTACACAGTAAATGGAAAAATACTGTCATAATGAAATCAGATCTCAGTTACACAATACTGCACATTGAATGTTTTGCAAAAGTCTGAAAAAGGTGTTTGTAATTTCCCTATGATTGAGTGTAAAATCTACTTGCCTTCATTGTGGGTGAAGAACAGCAAAGAAGCAGACTCTTGCACAGGCTTTGATGCAGTTTCACGGTTACTTATGTTAGGTTTCGTTAAGGAGTAAAACATTGGAAGGAAATTCCACAGAAAATACTTTTGTGGCAGCTCCTCCCAAGAGCTCCTCCTGAGGATCATTCTGAAACGTAAAGTTTAGATTCCTTGGAGTGAGTCTCCCCCAATAACTTAGTCATCTACTAACAGAACTTTCTTACCATAAACATTTTTGCTTCATAGCAGGAAAAGCAATGGCGCAACTAATAACGTTAATTAGCACTGTGCTCCATTTAGGTGTGCCAGAAAGACAGTAAGCAAGCCTTCATAATATCATGACCTAGTCAGTGTAACACATAGTTGGAATGCTGCCATTATTAATGTTATTAGTTACTTTAGACCAGCGCTTGACAGGTCAAATTATCTACTGTGAGAGAGGTTTATTCCCAAACAAGGTGAAGGGAATTTCATGTTTGGAGCCGTAGCCCACACAGCCGGCTTGATATTTGGGCAAGGCTATATTTTGCAGCTATCCTCAGTTATAACCTCTGCCCAGCAACTGGCAAACAATCTCAACTCAATGTCCACTTATTCACTTGTTGCGGAGCTTCTGACCCATTATTCTGAGCTTTTCCTTGCCTCAGTAGCTGAGGCTGTTACCAAGGTCAGGAATGAAATCTCAAGCTCAACTTTTGAGCTAACAAGTCACATTTTAGCTCTGTACAAGTAACTATGTAACATTTCAGCTTATCTTTTTCAATGACACCTAGTACTAACAATTTATTTTGTCTAAATGACAACTGAGTAGTAGAACAGAGATGTTCAAAGAGAGAGATCTGCTGCAGGGGATCACTTATATGACCAACAGCTTTGAAGAGTGAAGTATTGACTTGAGTTGTGATTTAGTCTAGCAAACACTGGAGGGCAATAGAGATTTGAGAACCATTCCCTCTTCATGGCTAAAATGTGATTCAAAGCTGGACAAATTCATCTGTATAGTGAGTAGACTAGATAATATAACAATTTTGAGGAAGCCTGCCATAAACTAGGCCTCCAAGTTTATTGCAAATGATCCATTAGGGCATTGGTCGAGGTTTGGCCTCAATCAAGGTTAGATCAATAATCATTTTGATCTTAATCATTTCTCCACATGAAAGAGAGACAGATAGAGAGAGGGGTTAGAAGATGGAGTCCATGACAGTCAGCTGTATATCTGCATTTCTTGCAGCCAAGATTGCTGCATTCCCATATTTATATGTGGAAATCACTTTTTTGTCTAATTATGGACATATATCTGTTGTCACAGGCAGACAGGGGGCCATGCTGTGCGTATCCATCACATTCTGGCAGCTCAAGAGGGAACACCGCTGTGTTTGAGTGTTCGGATGAAAATTTTTTTTAGCAGCCGTAGGGCAGGCAAGGTTGTGTTAGTGAGCATTAATTCCTGCCGCCCATCATTTCTAGAAATAAGCATGAGACAATTTGGTCCTTCCTACAAAGTTAGGCCGTCAAATCAATTCTCCAGCTCAATTCAAAATAAGTTGCAAAAGACAGAAAAGGTTACTTAAACTACAGTGGCAATGACATTTTGGAAATGAGAATCTCTCTGCCTCTGAACCAAAAGCAGAGGCATAAAATAGAGAAAATTAAGAAACACAAGCTCAAAAAAATACTTAATGCACAAGATCTTAGTCCTTCATTCACTGATAAATGAAGCCCCCTCAAGGTAAGCATCTTATTCCAGAGCCATTTTCCAGGTAAAGCAATTTTACAGCAATGCAGAAATCGCATGGCATGTGGCCATTTGAGCCTTTTATATGACAATACACGGCAGTAAACTTTATTACTGCAATGTGCTTTTATTTCATTATGTGCAACTTCTGTCATATAATATCAGAAAAGCTGGGAGTAAACTTTTATTTGAACACAGCAGCACCTCAGGTCACAATACAACTTCTAGACAATCGAAGCTTAAGTCACGTATACTTTGTGCGTAATAGACTGAGATAATGACTACAAACGTGATTTCCTGCATTTCTGAAATTACCACCCAATGCCAAATGACTCAGCTACTGTATGGCTGTATAAGTGCCAGCACCTTAGGCTAAAAAAAACAGTTGGCTCAGACAATAGGCCACCAGACCGTGTCCTCCATTAGTGCCGCTTCTGTGGGTCTCAAGATGTTCAGAGGGCCATCTTTGACCGCCGTATGCCCTGGAAGTTTGGTCTGCCAGAGAACGACAGTTTGAGAGGTTCAGACAGAGAGTGACTCAGTCAGGGAATATGCAGCTTATGAGCTTAGTCTCCTCAAGTATAAACCGTATAACTTATTTCAACAAGTTTGTTAATATGTTATCAAAGGGATATGTGTGTGTTGATAGCCTAATGGTTAAAATGCATACTGTATGTAACTGTAATGTCTGTGGTTGATTTGCCTGGGGACCTTTGTTGAATGTCATCCCCATGTTTCCTGTCTGTTTCTACTATCTGCCAATCAAAGTGAGGAATGAATATTTAAAAAGGGACAATTTTAAACATATCCGAACTTATGAACAGTCAACTGCTAAACCAGTGTAGTCGCACAACAATCAATAACATCTACTTTGAGCTGATTAGACAAAACACTGGGAGCGAGTTGTTCCCAACCTAGTTGTCTAGAACATATTTTTGTTTTATTTGTTTCTGATTTTTCACAAATGTTTGTAATGAACTGTGAAATAAATTTAGTGAAAGTTGACATTTTGAAGATATATGGATTTCAATGGACAACACGTAAAGGGTCACGAGCCAAAAGGGTTGGAAATCACCGACAGTAATTATTCTTTAGCAAATGATGTTATTACATGTTGGTGTCATTCTGTCCATAAGTATGTCCATTTTAACATAGAGGAAGAAAAATAATGCCAGGGTTCTACATAAAACTCTGCGTTTAGAGGTAACACAAAGTGGTGATGATCTATAATGAACAAGGTCACAAACCATCAGTGGTCAGTTCTGACCAATGGCCCTTTCAGACAGAATGACACAATTACAACATAAACTCTCATCCTCTCGCTCGCTCTCATTGTCTCTCTCTATCCTCTTCCTGTGAGTGTTGCCTTCTCCCTCCCTTTAGCCATTTACTGGAAGAATCATTGCGATTCCCGCAGTTTTGCCTCCGTCCCCGACAATGACTCTTGGATTCTAATAATTAACTGTGTATCCCGGCCTCATTTTGTTTTAACCTTAATGAGGTATAACAATGCTAGTTCTTTTTGGCAAACTTTCATGTTGCTTTTTTATGTCCCTCTCACTGCAATGTTGTAGATTGTTGTATTGTAGCTTCTATTGGCAGAGGAATTGCCCCCCCGTGTCATGTACCCTCATAAGTGGACACGGTAGTGGCTGGTGAAATTACTCTTCCTCCTCCTCACACTCCAAACTTTTCTTGAACTCAGCATCTTGCTACTGCTTCTCTATAAACTGTCTGAATGCCATCATCCATCTCTTCCTCCTACACCTCTACCTCCTCCTCGGGTTTGTGTTTGCCTGAGTGTGTGCGTGCGTGACTGAGAAAGACAGACAGACACAAAAAAGGCACACATGCCCATATGAACACAATAACAGTGCATTTGCATTTTCTTCCTTTCTCCAGCAAAAAGACTGTCAATAAAATCCAAGGAAATATATTAGTGCCTTTTCTTTCACTTTCCCTCATAAAGCATCATTTATGACCTTCAGTCCATTAGAACATTAATATGTCACAGAAACCAAATAACAGCAACAGGACAAAAACTTTTAAAGAATCTTCACATCAAGTGAAAACGATCTACAAAAAAAAAGTAAATGCATTATGCCTTTTCCTTCCCTCGACTGTTGAAATGTGCAATCAAAGCACTTAATACCCATTCAATCTAGCCTGGCTGTGGTTAACACCATAACACTGCTGTTGTACTGAGTGATGATCCCGATAACAGCGAGTTTGCTGAGTCAATTAACCTGTGTTAATAAGTGTAAAACAGCATTAATATAAGTACTTGATCATTCCATTCAGTGACTGGTTACCAAATAGATTAATGCCTACACTGAATGAATCACGACAGAAGGTCAGTCACATTAATATTATTCTTTTTTTTCTCTTTTTTATTTTACAGGTTTACAAGACATCAAAGCTACAGTAAGATGCACACCAAAGCACACGCGCAGTCAGCCACTCAGCATCGCAGTTATCTCTGTTTCCTCTTCATGAGCAACACCTGGCTGCAGAGTGGCAGATGCTGAATTACGAAACAGTCTCAGCAAGGTCACCCTAGGTCCCGCCTCCCGCCCACCTCCATCCTCATCACCCTGGAAACTGGATGATTTTAGGATGCTCTTCTGCACAGACAGGGAATAAAATACTGGTATGTTAGCTTAAAAGCTGCAAATGAACTTTAGATTTAGTTTTAGAGTACTGCCATTTTCTGATTGAATTAAGTTACAGTTGCGTTATAATGTCTTTAATAATGATTGTTTTTTCAGTCAAGCCACTAACCAACCAATCAACCACCACTCAATAAGCCAGAAACTGGTCAGGAAAAGATACGTCAACTAGTAACTCAGTAGGCTTAGAAGCTTTATTTGATCGGCCATTTTCCACTTAGAACAGAGTCACTTTTATTGGAACAAAGGTTTTTGAGTTTTACAACAGCAAGGGACTCTTTTCACACCAGTACATAAAGGCAACAACAACAGTTTGGACCAGGGAAGACACAAATGTCCTTACAACACAATTTGCAAGCCTTTTTCAGTCTGCTCATTTGTGTGGGTTCATTCTTAAACTGCATTGGGTAGTAGCAGTGTGACATTTAGAAAATAAATTACATTGGAGATTTGATTTAAAGGGTAAAAACATTTCCAGCTGAGATGCACCCATGCTCTAAAGAACAAAATGCATAATTAAACGGAAGTTATGCACAAACCTCATGGACCCTTATAAGGTATATGTAGAAGTTTTTGGTTCATGCACAAAAGTAAATATGAAAAACAAGAAGCGGTATGATAGGTCAGTTAAGCTATAAGTTAAGAAATTGTTTTCAATGACTCTGTGCAATAATTTCAGTTAATTTACAATTTATCGGCAGTATACTATTTGCAATTACAGTATGTAGAAACCTTCCACGATATAAAACATTTTAACATGAAACCACACTGAAGTCAAGGAAGTACTGTTCTCCAAAGTACTGAACTCTAAAACTTGAAATCATTTTCACATTTAAGCATACGATACAAACATGACTTTCTAGCTGATACTCAGTCACCCAATAACATGAGACTTTTAGAAATGGTACAGTTATTCACAAGACACATACATTCACAAATCCAAAGAGTTGAGTTTCCTGTTTTTTTGGCTTTACACTACCAATCTAGACAATAATGTCCTTAGAGAATACATTCTCTGCAGAAAATGCCACACTGATCTTAAGGTGTGCGGATGTTTGACTAGTATGCGATTTTTTTCATGCATAACGTGTAAAACCTTGCAATGAAATATTTCCATTGTCTTTCTGGGTGTCATTTCGATGTACTTTTCCATCTTAAATGAGACATTGCAGGGTAAAGAATAAAATGCATTAAACGTACATAAAAAATGAGAGCCTAGTAAAGGATTTGCACCAGTATTCATGTACCAGAAATCCAGAGATTCAGAAACATTCAGAAACACCTAATAAAGTAGACACCAAAGAGCTACCGCTATACCTTAACTAAACATTTACTGTATTACTTTCCAAGTGTCAAATCACTGATGTCACATCAAGACCCCCTGACTCTGAATTATGACATTTAACCTTTTCTGACCTGAAATAAAACAGGTCTCTGAGTGAGTGTTGAGCAACTTTATCACCTGTTATTATCAAAGACACAGCACTGTGATACATCTCATGATGACTCATATGTACTGCACTACAGCAGTAAGTATAGACTCACATACAGAGGGCAAGCATTCAGCAGAGGAACCGCAGACAGTGGATACATTTTTGTATCCAGACGCACTGTATTTTTTACACTTGGCTGTCACGACTCAGCACCCATCACAAAATTCCAATACATTTGTCACACTGGATTCCTGTCCACTAGAAATGACTAGCGACATTGATTGCATTTCTGGCGGTCCAAAACAAATTATTTTTTCTATAACTATGTACCTTGCAGTGACAGCTGATGTTTGTCTTGAAATTTTAAACACACTGACAATATGAAAATTACTGTTTAATTGAGATGCCCAAAAGATTAACGACACATAACATGACTGGTACTTTTTCTTAGCTAGCCAAGCTGCATTCTTTGTCTGTCTCTCAATGGTTTTGAGCGAGCAGGGGAATAAATGGATAACCAGTGTGTACAGGCGTCTGATCAATGTCCAGGCTGCAAGCTTACTTTGTTGGAGACTATTACTGAGCAATTACGGCTCCAGATAGAAATGGAAAATGAAAATAATTTCTTGTCTGTGTTTTGAGTAAACACATTGTAAAATCACTTTTTAAACACACTCTGCATTCAAGCTGCTGGCTGTGTTTTCAGAATCAACGGTAGTTATTTGACAAGGGGTGCATACTGTTAGAAACTAAAAAGAAAGAAAAAAAACTCCCCTCAGACAGATTTTCCAAACAAGACACTCAACTGCTAGCTACTTAACACCGGCCTACAACTTGAGTGGTTTAAGTTACATAGACTCATTTAAATCAGAAAAAAAAAAAAACTGTCACTGTCACTAGAATATCAAGAATGAAGTAGCAATACATTTAGCAGAAAGGTGATATGCTCTGAGGAATCTACCCTCGATGAAGTGGTAAGCCTAGGAACAGTGCATTAGAACAGTGGAAAAAGCAGCTATTTTTACAGCGCAGGAAGTAAAGAAAATTAATTAACATCTCACTTAAAAAAAACAACAACATTTTGATCCCCAAAAATAGGAAACAGATAAAATCTCATCCTCTTAGTACTCAAACCAAACACCAGTTGGGACACTGGGACCAGTGTCCCAACTTGTCTTTCCCTCAACCCCCTTTTCCATTTGATCTCTCAATTCACTATAGCCCTAAATAATGTGAAAGGAGCAGTGCAAGCTCCCCTCCTGAAATAAATGCCAAAGAGAAAAAGAGTGAGAACACAGGCCCGACCACTGGCAGCAGTGGTGGTGACTGTACTCTCTGACACCCCCTGCAGGCTCTCAGGTGGCATCATCGTCATCTTCGTCCAGGTGGTAGTTGAGGGTGATGACAGCACTGATGAACTCTCCGAGCTCCACAAAGTCAGCTGTGATAATGTTGATGCCGCTCTCCCCGGGTCTCTGCGATCTGATCCACTGCATCATGCCCGGTAAGGCCCTAAGAGGACGCGTGGAAACACACACAGACACACGTTGGGGGGGGGGCAAGAGGGGGAAAAAAAGTCAAAAAAGATATGGAGAGGGATTGAAGAAGGGATGATTCACGGTTGTTCGGTTTAACACAGGGGACGTCTCTGTGACTCTGTGACGCAGCATGGGATGTCTGCAAGCTAGACACCAGCTGCGAGGATGACACTCGGAATACTTTCTGGACATGTTCGTGAGACGAGCATCAGGGGAGGGTGTTACTCCTGCAGACGCCTCACCCAGCCTCCTGCATGACAAAATTCTACAAGTTTTCTCCTCCTCACGCTTGCTTTCCTGTTCTGTCGAGTCCTACACTGGCAGTCTGTGTGGCGAAATGAATGGATCGAATTTTGAAGGATGCCTACATCAAAGTAACCAAACGCCGGGTGAGAATAGCTGATAGTGCAGTTATCAAATGAATAATTCATGCCGGGAAAATTGATGTTTTTGCTGCTGAGGCTTTTAACAAACTGGTGACATTAAGAGGGAGTGAAATAGAGACAAAGCCAGGGTAAATCAGAAATACGAATATGCCGTAGAAAGATGAAAAGCATTGCCTCGGGTTCGTGGCAGTTTTTCAAAACAAAAAAAAACAAAAAACCTTGAATGAGGGCTGTGTCAAACGCCAGGGGATACCTGTAGAAACCAACATGCCTCTGGATTTAGTTATAAAATGCCATGATGACTCACATACAACTGTTTATGTGCGTGCGTGTGCACGTGTCCCTGAATTTTTATTGTGAGCTGTTGTGGGTAAATCGTGTCATTTCTGTGGCCTCTGGTGCCTGAGGGGTTGCTATAATTTTGGTCCCACAATGTCTGTGTATACAGAATGTTGAATGCAGTGTGCTACCACTGGTGCTAATCCTGCCTCTCATATAATCTTAGTGTTATACTGAACTTGAACATAAAGCATTTTGCTTATTCTTTCTTCTCTTTGTCACACACAAACCTGCACGTAAACGGGTGTACACACACCTTTCTGTGATTGTTTCTCTCAGTCCACTTGCCACACCCTTCATCACAGTGCTGGCCTTCGGTGTCAGAACCACCTGAGAGACAAAGAACGTCCCCTTCCTCCTGCTAGAGACACATCAAGCATTTACAATTTGTTTTTTTCTCGGTATTTTTTTGCATTTTATCTATTTATGTAAAGCACCTTATGACATCAGCTGCAGAGCGGTGCTACATACAAGATATAAATAGACTTTGCTTTACTTCAAAATTAATTCTTTTTAGTGCCCACAACAAAACAAAAACACTTCTTCTGTCAGAAAAAAATCGTAGACACAAGAATTTCACTTTAAATTTCTGTCAGGCTTTGCTGAAACTCTTCCCCCCATTCTTTCAGCGGTTTCCTTCAGATGTACTGTATGTACTGTATGTACCTTCACAAAGAATTAATGTAGTTCTACTTTGAATGTTTTAGCAATGAGCCTTTGGTGTGAGGAATTATTTTGCCATGTTTCACAGAGCCAAAAGATTGTGGTAATTTGTGCATTTAATCTTTTTAAAATTCCCCTTTCTCCTAGATGTAGCAGTGAGCAAATGTGAACTAACAACAGCAAATGAAATTATTAGCCATAACCTCCTAAACTCTGAGCAAAGTATGAGCATTATGACAGTAAATCAATATCGTGATAGAATGGCCCATCACGTTGGACTTTTTGACTCATTTGTAAAGTTATAAAACAGAAAACAAAGGTACTGATACATAAACCATTATCGGAAGCAATAAAAACATCACTAACAAAATCTCATTAGATTTTGTCCCGTTTAACCTCATTTATAGTGGATATTAAGCGCCTACAGTGAAATAAACGTAGTGGTTGACCTGCGGTCAGTGACAGAGGCCTGGAGAAACTGAACCAGCTTCTCTGGGTCAGTGGTGTTGGCCCAGGGAGCGGGCATCATCTGGCCTGGCCACAGGAAGGGCACCTCCAGGGCCATGGGGTGGTGGTAGAAGACCAGCACCTGATACTCCTTCTCCCATAGATACTGCAGAGTCACCTGGGGATGGAGGGTGGGGTGTGTTCAGGGGAGCAGGAGGCCATGGGGATTGATGGTGGGAGTTGACAAAAGAAAAAAAAAAAGGTGATGAGTGTTGAATAGTAAATATAAGAGCGCTTTCTGTGCTGAGTGACAGACAAGATTCATAACAGGTAGCTGAGATGTACCTGGTTGTTACTTAGTAAGCCTCTATGTTTACTTGAATGGAGGCAAATAGAAATAAGAGGATGTAATTGCCTGATAGTGTATCACACTGCTTATTAAGCAGCATTGTTCAATGCTCAGTTCTGATTGACCATAGAAATTGTCAAGTCTGTTGATTTTTTTAGGGTAGACAGCTATGTCACATAGACAACCATTTTTTTAAAGTGTAATCATGGTGTGTTGCTTATCAAGTAAAACTGGAAAAAAAAAAGAACTGGAACAGTACCATACAGAATTTTAATTTGTTCTTTTGAAGCTGTTCAAAAGGCAAAACACATTTCACAGAATTACAAAGACTGGGGACTAACTGACAGAAATGACTTTCCTGGTAAATAATTACTATAAACAGTTGTGTGCAGTTCCGTGTGTGTGTGTGTTTCTGTATTAATTTTTTTTTCAAAACACAGTCAGCTTTTTTACTTTTATGTTAAGAGCTCTATACGTTGCTATGGACGCAGTGGTGCTACAGTGTATAGTATGTACCTGAGCAGCACATGTTGCTATGGTTACATCTCTGCCACAAGATTTCTCCCGGTGGACAAATGTAGCTAAATTTCTTTAGCTAGCAACAATAACAAAACAAAAACAAAAAAAATTCAATTTTCCCTGTCAAATGATTCCAGTAAGTAGCCAGGTAATAAGCTAGATGTTGTACAGGGAGGCGGTTAAAGATGAAAAATGGCACAATCAAGACCCGTATAACTCATGTCTTTTGAGTTTTGGATTTATTGTGTTATAGTGACCTCATAGTTTTACTTTATCCGTTAAAATAAGACAAATAACTGCTGGACAAGAGTAGTGCAATGGATTAACACTGTATAGGAGAGCAACTGTGAGGTAAAGGTACGACAAGCAAGTAGTTGATTAGAGGGGGAAGGAGGAGGGAATACAATTCCTTTGGAGTAAAGACTACCAGTCATTTGTCTGGAATGAAATTAAACACAACCCAAGCACCCCTACAGCAATGAGACCAAGTTCATTATTTTCCCAGAATCCACTAGTCACTATTGGCCTTTTCCTCTTCTCTACACTTCATCCTCACTCAGCAGCAGCACCTGACAGGAAACTATGATCTTAGAGTGATGATGCTGGCGTGGGAGTTGGTGAAGGGCTGAAGAATTTTAAGGCTGATTAGCGTTCCTTCTTCACAACGGGGTGGGTGGAGGGAGGGCTGAAGATGAACCAAATAGTGGAAGGTAAAAAAAAATTTTTTTAAAAACGGAGAAAGGCAGCAATGGAGACAATCCTGAACATGGGAGGACTTTTCTGCTCAACTCCTATGCAAAAGGGCCAACTCAGAGTGAAAAAATTAACAATGATTATGGATGTGATAACCATCATTCTGCATCCAAACATAGAAATCACTATTGTGGTGAGAAAACAATGATTACCAAAAGCCTTGAACAGCCACACACACACACACACACACACACACACACACACACACACAAACACACACACAGGACACATGTCAGGCATGAGGAGTGCCTGACGTGTCCTTTCTCAGTCAATAGTTGTTAAGGTGAAAGAAGGCATTTAATCTCTCTTGTTCCTACTCCCCTGTTAATTGTTAAACGTGTTTAAATACCTCCTGAGCGAAGACAACTGGGCAGAGTTTCTCTCCAAACACCTCTTTTAACATGGCCACCAGTTTTTCGTGGTGCAGGTTCTGCACACCATAGAAGTGGTTGAAGTCCAGGAACACGACCTCTCTGGCATGAGCTGACAGGAAACTACTGATCTGCTCTAGACCTTCTCTGACCTAAAAAACACAAATATGAACAGTGCACGTATTAATAATTTCTTTAATGACATGATATGACATATAGGCACACAAACTGTGATGTACTTAAACACTGAAGGACCTTGCATGATTAAGCTCTCAGTCTGCACTCATAAATAAGTAAGCCGCCACATACACAGAAATGTAAAAACATCACTTAGCAACCACAAGTATGGCTAAATGATCATCACATAAAAAACCATCAAAACTCTATGCTCTGTGCTGACCGTGGCACTGAAGAGCCCGTGGGCGAAGTACAGCTCATTGTCAGGGTCGCGGGGCTTGGTGGAGATGCGCAGGTCAAAGAAGCGGATCCCAGCCTCTAGTTGGCTGGTGAAGTTCATAGTCTGTGTAGCTAACCACTTCCTCATTAGCTTCTTGGCCACCGTACCAAAAACAGAGACAAAGTTCTGCACCGTCTCCGGCTGCTCGGGGCCCACTGGAGATGCCTCGTCGATGTAGAAACTGAAGGAATCATGGGAGCCTGGAAAGGACACAAACATACTACATGCAGGTATTGACCGCTGCATGTTTTATTTCGGTGGTGGGGCAGTGCTGGAAACAGCCCGCTGCCATGGCAACAACACCGACTATGTGAATGACAGCATCCGTGGTCGTAAGTCATGAACTCTGTGAACGTGAAAAGAAGCATCACACGTACACTGACACAGTATCTTTCAGCCATCACAGTTCTCAAGCAGAACAGAAGTCCCATAGAAAAACAGTGCTGTACTTATTTTTCTGATATAGCATACAGTATATATTTTTTAATGGTGAATCCTCAAATGCAATTGTTAGCTGGCGGTTTCTACCTTTTTGTAGCCCTCCAGTTACTGTTTGACTGTACTTTTTATACCACTCTGCAGTACGTTAGCATATAGATCGGCTCAATTTCAACCACATATTTTGGGCTTCATCAGCAGATGGTTTAGGTATTATTAAATAACCTCAGTGTAGAACCACCGAGGAAGGGAATGCGATGTAGTTGAAAGCTCGGGAAAACATGAAGTTTGGCCTTGAGTTGAGAATTGGATGGATGTAAGTCAGGGGGTGTGGCTATCGTCTTTCACAAACCAATTCACTTTGTTCTAGTGTTAATAGTGACCCAAACTGCAGGAACTGTATGTAACTGTGACTGGCGGATTTTCATTATCAATTAATCTGTGGGTCTATAAAAAGTCTGAAATGCCTGTGAATGCCATTTACAAAGGTGAAGTCATCACAGTCCAAACGGTCAAAAATATTAATTTTACTATAATGTAAGACAAGGAAAAGCAGAAAATTCTCCAATTTGAGTAGCTGGAACTGTCAAATGTTTGACATTTTTGCTGGAAAAATGACTTTAACCATTAGTCGATTATCAAAATAGTTGCCAACAAATCGATTAATTGACTAATAGTTGCAGCTCCGATACATTATAAGCTCCCAACTGGAACAATGTCAGTTTCTTTAGAATACCTGTTCCACACTCCACGGTACAATGTGTTCTTGTGGGTTTCAATTTTAGGTGGAGACTTTCATTTTTGGTTAAATCTGATACTTCTGTGATCCTCTGACTCTGTAAAAACTCTTTCAAAATGTGCTAAATTAGTCTAGTCCTCAGTGACTCAGTTTGCAATATCACAACCTTGGAGATTTTGTAACCCCCTCAAAAAGTCCATTTCTATTTTTCACAGGTCCTTCACCCTTCCTCATGGATAGTGTTTTATTTCAGATAATAGGATCACTCAGTCATCTTGTTTATATAACTCAGTTGCTAAATCTAACTATTCTCCTGTTACGATGGATATTATTTTTATGGATCTTAACAAACATAGCCAAACGGAAATTCAATTGCTGGTGGTCACTTTCTAATAAACCTCTGTTAATTTATTTTAGATCAAATTTTTGCTAAGCATGAATAAGATCCTAGATATCTCCTCATCAATTTAATGAGAACGTTTTTTTTAAGTCATTTCCAGAGGTCAGACGATATCTTGCAACGTTTTTGACGGACAATTAAAGACAAAGAAATAAAAAGAAAAGACTACTGGTTTTGACTCAGTAGATTTCCAAGCTGGATGACAGTTATTTCACCCTCTCCTGACATACATAAAGAACACCTAGCTTCAAAGGCAGAATTGGATAGACGTAAAGATAAGGTGGCTGAACTGCTACCTGAATACAGATGAACTTGCCAGGTACAAGTGGACCTGCCGTCAAAATGCTAGCACATCAACTGTGGTGCTCATCATCATCTGCAGATGATCAAAAAATGCCAACATTTTTTCTTTGTTTGGAAAGTAGCGAAGATGAAAACTATTCTATGTATTATACTGAATAACGGGAACTGTTTCTGGAAAAAATATGTGCTGTTAAATTTTTCAAAATATCAATTTTCAGTGCCTCGAGCATCGAAAGCACATTTGCATTTGCCGTCATTTTTTCTGGAGTGGCAGCAAAAAACCCAAATGTATCTGTGAGTACGTGATATGCATCATTGTGGTTTGAGTTAACTGACCATTTAAACAACCGTTCCTTGTAGTTTATTCTTATTTTAAGAGTTGTACTCACACAATTCTTTTTTTTTTTTGGAATGCTGGTTTTGAAATCATCCCATTTATGGCAATAACACCGGACCAAATGTGAAAAATTGTCTATATACTAATGCATTCCTCGGTTACATTACATTTCCTTGAAACCGATCCAAGGTGAAATCTGTTAGTTAGGTCTGAAGGTTGTGTGTCCTTCCATGCCTGTTTGAGTGTGAGAAAAGTGTAAATGTGTGTGTGTGTGTGTGTGTGTGTGTGTGAGAGCAGGTGTTATGCAAGTGAAGCTGACAGTAATTCTGGTATCCACCTCCTGCTCTGATCACTGCAATTAATTTCTCATCCTCTTTTTGTCTCTTGAACACGTTCCCTCACTCTTTCAAACAGACAAACATACACCCCTCCTCCACCGTTACACAGAGCCTGAATCGACCTTCAGCTATCTATACTCCAGTGCCAGGTCTTCGCAGTCAGCCCAAAGAATGACCGTAAGCAGGGCAGACAGCTGAATCCTGGGGCAGGGCAGTGAACAGCATCACTACGGGCTGAGCTGTACCAGCAGGGTCACAGTGTAACAGTGTATGACCTTAGCCAGTCGCAACAGCTGGCTCTGCTGTTGTTGTTGCAGAAAATGATTTTTCTTTGGTTCTCAAGGTTGTGCAACAAAACATCATAATTATCTCACAAATATTGCCATCACACACTAATTTACCAGTTTTTTTTCCCGTGAATCGATTTACCCCTTGGGCTATAAAACACCAGAAGATGGTGAAAAATACCCAATCACAATTTCTTCAAGCCCAACATGATGTCTTCAACTTGCTTGTTCAGTCTCACTAACCGTTGAAAATCTAAAGATCTTCAATTTAATATCACAGAAGGCAAAAAAAGGAACGAATCTTCACATATGAGAGGCTGGATCTGGGTAATATTTGGCTTTTTTGCTTGAAAAATTACTTACACAATTATTTTCACTGTTATCAAAAATAAATGCCAATTTTTTGGCTTATTGAAAAGGGACTAATTGTTTATGCTCTATAAAATACATACACGTAGCTGAGGACATAGCTGTACAATTCATTAGGATGTTCCTGAGATATTTATTGTTATGATATGTTCAGGAAGAAGTGCAGTTCATATAAATTAAATTCACCAGTCCCCTAAGATATACATCTTTAGGAGACTAGATCTTATCAGGTTTTAATGAAAGCTGAGCACCTCAGGCAAACAATGAAGCTCGTTTCTGCATCATTAACGAGCATTGTCTTAAATATGCATGATAGAAAATCTGTGCATTATGCTATACTGCGGAGAGAAACAATCTCACAGGAAAAACTGAGACGTTATCAACCCTGAAGGGCCAAACATTTTGATAAGTGTGCAGAACATCTGTAAGAAGCTGCAGAGAAAGCTATGCAGAGAGGTGGAAACTGCAATTCAACACAATCAAGCTTTTGCACATGCTCTGAACATGATTATATTATTGTTTATGTTATGAAATAATTTGCTACACCCTAATGCTGTGCCATGTCTCAAGGGCTTTTAGGATTGAACTGTGCAGACAACGAATTTTAAATGCTCATACAAATTTGAACAAATAAATTTAACTCAGAGACAATTTTATTCTTGTCTAGAGGAACTACAGACAGGTGAGAATTGTAAATTAAAGGAAAAATCTGAATAAATGAATGGAGAGACATAACAAATGAAAGATGCTTCCACACGGGTGCACTGCATGGTCCAATTAAGCAATTAACATCCAATCATGCTCTGTGGCTTGTATAAAACTGCTGAGCAGGCCCAGTTGATTCTGATTTTGTATCAAAATGGCAAGAGGAAAAGATCTGAGTGACACTGGAAGAGGGTTAATTGTTGCGGCACGGATGGCAGGAGCTTCAGTCACAAAGACCGCTCGGCTGGCTCGCGTTTCAATAGGAACAGTGACTAAAGTGACACCTGCATTTACATCTATGGGAAAAGACACCAGTAAATAGGGTCAGAAACTGTTGTCGACAGTGCACATTTGATGACCGTGGTGCTCGTGCATTAGAGCGATATGTAAGGACGAACAGAAGAGCAACTCTTCCACAGGTGACCGAAAATGTCAATGCAGGACGTTATCAGACTGTGACAGCAAGAACAGTCCGTCGACAATGACATAGAGAGGGATATTATAGTAGGGTTGCAGTGCATAAACCCCTCATTACAAAGATGAATTCACATTTGAGAGTTCAGTGGTGCAAAAACCATAGGTACTTGTCTACAGAGATGTGGAAAAAAGGGATATGGTCAGATGAGTCATCCTTCACCATATTGTCATCAAGTGTGCGAGTGCATGTGTGGCGTACACCATGAGAACGGTACAGGCCTGAATGCTTTACCCCTACAGTGAGGGGATCCAGTGGCTCTGTTATGCAGTGGAGGGCATTTTGCTGGCATGGTTTGGGTCCACTTGTCCCCTTAAAGGGAAGGGGGTTACTGCAAATCAACACAAAGTCGTTCTGAGTGATCACCTTTACCCTATGATGAAACAGTTATATGCTGATGGGAGTTGTCTCTTCCAGGATGACAAGGACCCCATCGATAGGGCACGAGGGGTCACTGAAAAGTTTGATGAGTATGAAAATGATGTGAATCCCATTCTATGGCCTTTCACAGTCACCAGATCTCAACCCAGTTTAACACCTATGGGAGATTTTGGAGAGACGTGTTAGACAGCACTCTATACCACCATCATCAAAACACCACGAGGGAATATCTTTTGGAAGACTGGTGTTCATCCCACCGGTAGAGCTCCAGAGACTTTTAGAATCAATGGAAAGGAGCATTGATACTGTACTGGCGGCTCGTGATGGCCCAACACCTTACTGAAACACTTGATGCTCGTTTTTCCTTTAATTTGTCGCCCATATGTAAGCAGCATGTTTATGTGCTATGTTTAAACATTAGAAATTAGACAAAAAATGTGGTACCGAAGTAATGACTATAGCTAGGAGGTGTGTTCGCCAATGTTTTCTTCGCTCACATCAGCTACTTAATCCCATGTCTGATAAAGACACAAAGAAGCTAATGTCCTACTGGGGCCAAAAGGATGTGAAGAAAATGGAAGGAATGAGGCAGAGCACACAAAAGAGAGACAGATAAAGGCTGAAACAAGCTGAGACAAAGATAACACAGCGATTCACTTACTGATGATGATGATGATGATGATGATGATGATGATGATAACGACGACAATAGGTGATGCGTGTTACGTTAGAGAATTGACCTGTGTTAACCGAGTCATTCCGACTGAATGAGAGCAGACCATTCAGATAAGACCGCTGGTGGTTGATGCCCTTTTTCACGACAAATCATTACTGCTCACCATGCGCTCTTTTCAATATCTCTTTTAGGGTGCCGAGGAAAGGAGATGAGAGAAGAGCAGAGGAGAGGAAAGGAGAAAATGAGAAGGAAATGGAAAGTAACAGGGTGGAGCTGAGGTAAATGATACTAAAAGATAAATAGGAGCACCAGACTCCCCATCCTCTCTCCTCTGCAGTTTCCCTGCATGCATGTTTCTATATTATTTTATAGTAATTCTTCAAGTGCTGCTCTTTCCAGTCTTCTTTCTGCAGGTCTCTATTCTCCAAACTTCTGTTCAATTCACTGCAATCTTTCTTCGTCTCCTGCCTTGCTACTTTTTTCCATCCTGTTTGAGGGACAGTGCACGTAAAAAGGACATACATTTCCAACACAACGTATTTGGTCAAACTAAAGTTGAGCTAAACAGAGATTAAGGTCGGTCATGACTCACGGGAGCATATCCATTTACAGAAAATAGCTGTACCATTCCCACCTCTTTACCATCCCTTTGCTTCATTTCTCCACAAGTGCTTTTTTCTCTCTTTCTTTTTCTCCCGCTATCAGTCTATTTTCCCCTCCCATATTTATTTTGATTTTTTACTTGCTCTCTTTTTCAGTGGCTTTAAACTGGCAGATTTCCTGCCCTTCAAACATCTTGCTGCACTGGTAGTGTTTTCCTGGCATCTGATACTATTCATCCTCCTTGTACAGGGGTTTAAGTGGCAGCAGAGTGATCTAGTTGAGGGACCGATGGGCAGATTTACAGCTAAAAGTCTTGGACCAGCCTTTTCCTCTGCCCCGAGGGAGCCGGCAACCCTGATGATGCCTCCTCTGCAGTGGATTTGTTTTTATTGCCTGCGGGGCCATTTTAATTTAATACAATTGCCTTCACTTTTTTCCCCTGGCCAAAGGTATCCTTTTCATTTCTTACCTCTGGTAAAGCTTTGAGCTTTTACGGTCAGCAATTGGAGAGGCTAAGTATGGCTCCCTTGAGTCCTCTCATGCAAATCTGACACTTCGGTTTAATGTGGGCACTGTATTACCTCTGAGGTAAAGTCGCTTATTCAATCCAGTAGTTGGCCTGCTTTGAATGACACAGAATAAATGTAATTTCCTGTGATAGCTAGATAAAAAACACTGTCTAATTTTGAAAGTTTTTTTTCTGATATTTTATATATTGAAAGTAATATGTAAACAATTTGGTCACTAAGCATATGCTGATTGTACCTTGGCCAAATCATCACGATAATGCTATCATGAAAAAACAAGCTAGAAGCAACATGAAAATCTATTTTGTCACACTTTCACAAACTTGTTTTATTAACAGCCATATGTAAAAATGAGCTAAGCCATTTCAACAATTAGATTCAAAGCTATATTGATCAATGTTTTTTATGATAACAATGAAACAAATCACTTTATGTAATGTGAAAGGGTTATATATCTATCTATCTATCTATCTATATCTATCTTTATATATCTATCTATATATATCTATCTATATATATATAAATATATATATATATAGAGGCTAGGTTTGTTGGCTTATTTTGGAGTTCTTCTGCTAACTAGTAGCCAAAAATCGATTCTTGGAGCTGTAAAAAGCCAGGAAGAAAAGATCTGGATTATTTGATCACCTATACCACCTGTTCAAAGAGTGAACGTAAATATTTTGGCCTGTTAAAAATTTACCAGAGCACAGTAAATTAATATTAATGACAGACATCTAGACATCTAAATTTACATTTAGTTATT